>NW_007252703.1:51563-108507 GCF_000164805.1 Carlito syrichta
ATTCAGGCCAATATCTTTGATGAACATAGATGCTAAAATTCTCAACAAGATCCTAGCAAACCGGATTCAGCAATACATCTCAAAAATCATCCACCATGACCAAGTAGGCTTCATTCCTGGCATGCAAGGCTGGTTCAATATTCGTAAAACCATAAATGTAATTAAATACATCAACAGATGTCAAAACAAAAACCACATGATCATATCACTAGATGCAGAAAAAGCTTTTGATAAAATCCAGCACCCCTTCTTGATAAAAACCCTTGAACATCTAGGCATACGGACAGAATCTCCACAGGTGGGGACTTGACTACAAGGGGCACTTAGTACCCACAAAACAGGCTGAGCCCAGCAGCAAGTGTGTATGGGCTGGTGAGAGGTTTTCTCTACAAATGTAAAGTTTCCTTTTACAAAAAAAGGAGTTTATAATAACAATTTGAGAAAAAATGCCAAGATTTAGATAAGTAATTATTAAGCACATATACTGCCTCAATAAGACAAGAAAAATGTGAAATATGTTCATTTAAATATAGTTGTGGTGGCAGGAAAAAGTTGATAATATTTAGCTTGAGATTATTTCACTATGTTGTGCTTTATTCTCTTTTCATATGTACTCTGAGGATTAAATGCAAGTAGTAGCCATATGACCTTAAGGAAACTATTTTCGCCCTCTGAATGTTAGCTTCTTAATCTTTAAAACAGAGGTTTGTGAATCGAGGGGAAATGGCAGTTGTGCCATTCAGATTATGCGAGTCCTGGTATGAGTGAGCTAGTGTATGAAAAATTTTGTGTATATACAGGTGAGTGGCTGGGCGGGTGAAAGACTGACTGATTGAGGGCTAAGGTTCTGATGACAAGGGCTCTCATGGTACAGGGTTTTTTGATCGTAGACTCTTTGCTTGGAACCTAGTAATTTCTGGGACTCAGAAGCTGAACGCCATCTTTAAAAATTTAATCAACACCACCCTGGGAAGAAAAGGCAGGGAGAGACTCTAAGTGGGGCTCATTAGCAAGGGACCAGGGCCCTCCTGGTGCAGAAGTTGATGCTACGTTTCTTTGCTTAGTCCCTGACACTTCCCAGGTCACAGTAGCCAAGTGTCAATTTATATAGAAGGGCAAATTTTTTTCTGCGAAAAAGTGATGGGGAAAGATTCCTGGCTCCAGGCTTTGCCTCACCACTTCAGCCCCTGGCCAGGCACTGGCAGCAGTGGCTGTGGAAGGAGTCCAGGGGCAGAGTCCCACAGGAGAGAACAAAAGATGCAGTCTGCCACCATCTTTAAGGTGGGGCAGGAAAGTGCTCCAACTTGGTCACCACGGAGCAACAGACTCGAACTCTGTGACTGGTAGAGCAACTACTCAGGGGTTGATTGTTACCCAGAGGGAATATCCTGAAAGTACAACCCCAAAGAAATAAGCAAGATTATCAGAGATTACTGTGTGAACCTATATGAAAACAAACATGATAACCTAAATGAAATGTAGGACTTTCTGACATCATACAAGCTCCCTAGGTTGAAACAAGAAGACATTGAGACACTAAAAAACAATCAAGGAAATTGACTCTTTCATAAAAAATCTACCTACAAAATAAAACACTGGACAAGATGACTTTCCAGCAGTTTTCTACAAAGCATACAAGAGGAGATGAAACCAATCTTATGAAAAGTATTCCAGGCAATTTAGAAAGATGGAATTCTCCTGAAAGTGTTTCACAAAACTACCATCACACTACTACCCAAACCGTGTATAGACCCAACAAAAAAAGAGAACTACAGTCCAATGTTCCTTGGGAACATAGATGCAAAAATCCTCACCAAGACTCTGCCAAATTGAATCCAATAACACATCTCAAAAATGATCTACCATGACCAAGTAGGCGTCAGGATGCAGGGCTCATTCAACATTCTCATGATGATACATGCAATTAAATATATCAACAGAAGCAAAAACAAGAACCACAAGATTATCTCATTAGATATAGACAAAGATTTTCACAAAATGAAGCATCACTTCTTGATAAAAACCCTATAACACCTAGGCATAGAAGAAATATACCGCAATATAGTAAGTGCCATCCATGATAAACCCAAAACTAACATACAGGTAAATGGACAGAAACTGGAAACATTTCCCCTGAAAACTGGAGCAATACAAGGCTGCCCACTCTCACTTCTCTTGTTCAATACTGTGTTTTAAGTCCTAGCTAGGGCAATTATACAAGAGAAGGATATCGAGGTTATCCAAATAGAAAAAAGAAAATCAAGTTATCCCTCTGTGCTGATGACATATTCCTATACTTTGAAAATCCAAAAGAATCTGTCATGAACCTACTTGCACTAATAAATGATTTTGATAAAGTCTCAAGTACAAAATAAATGTGCACAAGACAGTTGTATTTTTATGCACCAACCACAAGCAGGCAAAGAGTCAAATAAAAAGCAAAACTCCATTCACAATTGACAGACACAGAAATATGAAATACTTCAGTAATTTCCTAACCAGAGATGTGAAAGGACCATTACAATGAGAATTACAAAAAGCCACGCAAAGAAATCTAAGAATACAAAAACAAATGGTAAAGTATTCCATGTTCATGGTTAGGAAGAATCAGCATTGTGAAGATGTCTATCCTACCAAAGACAATCTACAGATTCAATACAATACCCAATAAATTACCAACATCATTCTTCTCAGAGCTGGAAATAACAATACAGAAATTCAAATGGAAACAAAAATGACCAGAGATAGATAAAACAAACCTTATCAAAGGAAACAAAGCAGGAGGTATCACACTTCAAGACTTCAAACGTTACTATGAGGCTACAGTAATCAAAACAGCCTGGTATTAGTACAAGAACAGGCATGTAGACCTATAAGGCGGGATAGAGATTCTGGAAGCAAAGCCTCAATTTCTCAAATGATTCATCTTTGACAAAGCCTCCAAAAACAATCACTGGGGAGAGGAAAACATATTCACTAAATGGGGCTGTGAATACTGGATGATCACAAGCAGAAGATTCAAACAGGACCCCTACCTATCACCATGCACAAAAATTAATTCTACATGGATCCAAAACCTAAATGTAAAACTCTAACTATTAGAATCTTCAATAATGCAGAAGTCACCCTTAAGGAAATTGGAGCTTGTAAACCAATTTCTGATCAAAACTCTAAATGCACATACCACAAGAAATAAGACAAGTGGGACTTCATCATACTGACAAGCTTCTGCATAACAAAAGAAACTATGAAGAGAGCAGGAAGACAATCCACAGAATGGGAAAAAATATTTTGCCAATGGTATGTCTGACAAAGGCTTAAAAACTGGGATCTGAGGTCGGGCTCGATGGCTCAGCCTGTAATTCCAAACTTTGGGACGCCAAGGTGAATGGATTGCCTGAGCCCATGGGTTCGAGACCCGCCTGGAGAACTTGGCAAGACTTCATCTCTGCAGTAAATCAAAAAATTAGTCAGGTGTGGTAGTGCATGCCTGTAATTCTGGCTACTCGGAAGGCTGAGGCAGAAAGATGGCCGAAGCCCAGCAGGTCGAGGCTGTGGTTACTGGGAGTGGCCACTGGCCTCCAGTCTGGGTGACAGAGTGAGACTCCAACTCAAAAAAAAAAACAAACAAAAAACCAGGATCTGCAAGGAACCCAAACATGCCAAAAGAGAAAAACAAAAGAGTCCCATTAAAAGGGGCACAACAAGCCGGGCTCAGTGGCTCAGCCTGTAATTTCGTGCCTTTGGGAGGCTGAGGTGAGTGGATTGCATGAGCCCGTGGGTTCAAGACCCGCCTGGGCAAATTGGCGAGACCTCATCTCTACAATAAATGAAAAAATTAGCCGGGAGTGGTAGCGTGCATCTTTAGTTCCAGCTACTTGAAAGGCTGAGGCATAAGGATCACCGGAATCCAGCAGGTCGAGGTTGCTCCAGTCTGGGTGATAGAGTGAGACTCCAACACACACACACACACAAAAGTGCACAACAGACAGGTATAAACACTTCTTGAAAGAAGATATACGGGCAGCCAACAGACACATGAAAAAGTGCTCAGCCTCACTAATTAACAGGCAAATATAAATCAAAACAACCTTGAAATACCACCTAACCCTAGCAAGATTGACCATCTTTAATAAAGTAAGCAACAACAGATGCTGCTGAGGATGCGGAGAAAAAGGAACCCTTCTAAACTGCTGGTGGGAATGCAAACTAGTGCAACCTCGTTGGCGGACACTGTGACGGTTTCTGAAAGAACTGGAACTTGACCTTCCATATGATCCAGCAATCTCACTATTGAGAAAATACCCAGAGGAACGCAAATCATTCTACAGAAATAATACCTGCACAAGCATGTTTGTTGCAGCTCTATTTACAATAGCAAAAACATGGAACCAACAATGCTGTACATCAAAACTGTACTGGATAAAAAAATGTGGTACGTATTCACAATTGAATACCACGCATTCATAAATATGGACAGATATGTGGACTTTGCAGCAATTTGGATGGATTTAGAGTTTCTCATACTCAGTGATCTGTCCCAGAAACAAAAAACAGACTACCATATGTTCTCACCCATAAGTGGACCTTGGACAATTATCATAATACCTTAAGAAACTGATTTTCAGGGGAAGGCAGGGTGGGATTGACACTTGAGCTAATCTGCCAGTGGAGGGAGGGGCACACCTCATCAACAAAGGTACTAATGAACATTTGTATACCTAGCCTTGAATTGTATCCCATTTTTTTAATTTGAAAAAAATAGAAGGAAAATCTTATATAAAGAGGAAATTTGAAGGATTTCTGGATATCACAATTGTTGGAGGATGGAGGACAAGGATAGTTTCATAGATTTCAACAATGTATAACTTTGAATGACATATGACACCAGAGTTCTTGCATTCTGATATCAGTGCTGAAATCTGTTACAATGGCTGGCTGTGTGGCTGGGAGGTGGAGACTTGGATATTGTGTGCAGGTGCATAAATTTAAAATGATTGTGAATAAGTATGTCCAGATGATCAACCACTGAGTATGAACTGGAAGCATGTAATAGGGACACATTCACCAGCAAAACTGCGCAAAATTTTTCTGTGTAGAGCTTTAATCAGACTTGCCCTTAATCTAAACACAAATTGCTAGGCAAAGTTTTTGAATCTGCAACTTCATGAGAAATTACATTCAATTTCTATTGGCATTAGGATAAAAAATACAGTGTTGTATCATACATCAAGGATGTAATTTTATATAAAAAAAAGTCTATGTACTGAAGTGTCTGGAAACTCGGCATACAGGGATAGAAACTATGGAAATTGTCTTCAGTGTGTAGGTCTGGTCTATTAGCAGTCCATGGGATCTGCTGCACAGTCATGTGAGATGGACAAACTTACCATCATAGAGTAACAAAACAGGTGCTCTGGCCCTGACGGAACCATGATAAGGATGATTTCTTGATCCAAATAACTCTGTCTACACAAATTTCACTGATATGTCAGGAATAAGTATCCTCACAAAAGATTATGACTTGGTCCTTGGGATCTCACGTTGTGTGGTCTGAGTGTCATCTATCTTCTCCTCTCTGGCTGTACTTGGTGTTGGGCTATGAAATACCCCATAAAGTGATTATGCAAATAACCTGATGTCTACTGAGGTAAATACAGATATGTCTGTGCCTGATAGCATCACAAAGAATCATATCATTCTTCTCAAAAAGCCCCTGGGAAAACAGATCCTCAACATGGACTAGACTTTGAGAATTGTCTTTTAGTGGCAGCATCTACAGGTAAGTGGCTTTCCAGGTGTGAAGCTGAGGAGGGGATCAGGACAGGAAAGTATGTTTTTTTATGCTCTTATGTCTTCTCTCCATAGTTGTCCACTCCCAGTTGCAACTGGGGCAGTCTGGAGCTGAGATGAGGAGGACTGGGACCTCACTGAAGATTTTATGCAAGGCTTCTGGATACACCTTAACTAACTATGCTATGCACTTGGTGAGATAAGGGCTTGAATGGATGGGTAGGATCTACCCTGGGGATGGTGAAACGATCTATGCACAGAAGTCCGAGGGAAGACCCACCATAACCAGGAATATGTCCATGAGCACGGCCTCCATGGAGCTGAGCAATCTGAGACCAGAGGACTTGGCTGTGTATTAATTTGCTAGAGACAAAGCGTGAAAACCCACATCCAGAAAGTGTAGAAACCCTGAGGGAGAAATCAGCTGTGTTGGGCTGTGGAGTTGACAGTGATTATTAGGAATTAGATTTGCAGAAAAAAGTG
This sequence comes from Carlito syrichta, assembly GCF_000164805.1. Classification (NCBI taxonomy): domain Eukaryota; kingdom Metazoa; phylum Chordata; class Mammalia; order Primates; family Tarsiidae; genus Carlito; species Carlito syrichta. The sequence continues at coordinate 57,840 of NW_007252703.1, forward strand.
ATCAATAACTGCAGAAAAGTAACAATAAATAATGTATGAACTCTCATCAAGTAAGAAATTTCCCACTCCAAAATGACCCTATAAACAAAATTAACGGTGTGAAGAAAAGTAGCAACCACTAACTCTGACACAAACCATCCTACGGGGAAATATGAGTTTTCAACTCTGATGGATAAATAATTGGGGACAAGAGTGATTGCATAGCCATAACACCCTCCTAAATATCTCTGCCACGCTTATAAAGAAAACTTTAATGCAGCTTTAGGATCACAGCAAAATTGTGCAGAAGATACAGAGGGTTTCCATATGTCCCTCACCTACATAGGCAAGCCTTTCCTACAGTCAACATTCTGCACCAGAGTTATTAACATGTTTCAGTAGCCAAAGCTTCATTCACATATCCATCATTTTCATTCCTGTGTTTAGTCGATATAACAATTCTGCATTCACTGGGAACCCCACAAGGAACGATGCCACTTGAGGGAAAGAGGGGAAGGCTATCCTTGTTTATATTATTTCAAGACCCATGAATTGTGTGTTGATTTGCAGCTCATCTTATTCCTGGTTTACGATATCCCATGCCAGAGTTTAAAGCTTACAATTTATTGAAACCAAGTTCCTGTCTGTAAAAGACTAGAAGCTTCTGGTGAATCCCACAGTAAATATCCTTTTGAAAAGTGGAGACCATGACCATGAGTATTGTCATGTATGGTGCCTTGTAGTTCAATGAAATATAGAGTCAGGGTGTGGAAAGTTGTTCTGGATGTGGCTCTTTGGGCGGAAGATACAATACATGCATTTATCTGGACAGGTACAATAGCTTCTCCTAAAAAAGTGAGTTAAACCTTGAAGGTGTCCGACTGGAGGTACATGCTAATATTCTATGCCGGTTGCACATTAGTCAGACGTGTGATCCTGAGTGGTCTTGGAAGGAGAAATCCCAACTTGGATTATTGGTTTTGGAGGTGCCTGTCATCAGCCAGCACAATAATAAAGAAATCAACAAAGAAAACTTTATATATAAATATACTATATGTATGCCCACACATACCTATATACATATATTTATAATTCTATTCATGTATAAATACAAATAATTTACTTCAATATTTCTCTTATTTACTTTAAATGTAAATAAATGGAAATATTAGTCAAAAGATAGGAGTTATAAGAATGCCAGATCCAACTTTTGGCTGCCTACAGAACACTATTTTTAAATTCAAAGCACAGAAAAGTTAAAAGTGAAAGTTTGGGAAAACATAGTACATGAAGATGAAAAGCAAAAGTGAGCTGATGAGGCTACATTTGAGTGGCACATAAATAGAGCTGATGACAAAATACTATTATAAGTGTTATATAACACAAGTTTACTTTTATTACAATGCCACACCATTAAGAAAGCAGAGCAATGAAAAATAGAAACCGAATTCTGTGAAACGAAATTTGACCAAATTGAAGAAAGAAACAGAGTTCTAAAATAATAGTTGGATTAACAAATACCCTAATTTCAATAATGGACACTATACCCAGAATAAAATTAATGAAACAGAGGGCTTAAACAGCACAGTTACCCTATATAGATATACGCATAATCCAATCAATTAAAGCAGAGTAGACATTTTTCTCAAGTACAAATGGAGCTTCCTTCAAAATACATCATATATAAGAAAACACACAGATACACACCCTTCAGCTTATTTAAAATGAAATAATATAAATTAATTAATATGATCAACATAGCAGTAAACTAGAAAGCAAATATATAAAGAAAAATAAAAAATTTCAAAAATTTGTAAATTAGAAATCACAGTATTAAATAAGTAGCACATTAAAAACTAAATCACAAAAAAATTGGAGTATGCCTTGAGAGCAATGAAAATAAATATATAAATATACATCAGAATCCTTAAAACATTATGAGATTACCAGCACTCAGATTAAAATGTATAATACTGAAATATATATGAGAGATGTATATATATGTATACATATGAATATAAATTTATAAATAATTATAAATGAGCATAGTGGCTCCCACCAGTAATCCTAGCCATTGAGGAGGCCTAGGTGAGCAGAAGGCTTGAGTCAAGTCTTTTAGACGAGCCTGGACAATATAGTGAGACTTAATTTCTACATCAACATAAAAGTGAACATAAAAATTAGTTGGGCCTTTTGATGTTTGTTTGTGGTCCCAGTTCCTTGGAATGCTGAAGTGGAAGGATCACCTGAGCCCAGGAAATCAAGGCTGCTGTTAGCCAGGATTGTTGTGATCCGGGATGATATAGTGAGAACATGACTCAAAAATACATCTATCCATACATAGATACATACATTTTCAAATAAAGATTTCAAATTGATATCTTAATAGCATATCTTAAATAACTGGGAGAAGAGGGATTCAACTATATCCCAAACTACCCGAAGTAATAGAAATGGCATGGAAATTGGCTAATAGAAACCTGGAAGCTGTGATGTCTAAGATCTGCACTGCAGGATTCCGGATGGGAACTTAGAAAGTCATCAATGCAGTTCTAATTGAGAGGCTGGTATCCTGGGGACCCAGGACAGCCAAGAGTGTAGTTTCAGTGAAGAGGTTGGTGACCTAGAGACCCACGTGACATAATGGTATAGTTCTTGTCAGCTGACTGGCAAGCAAAGATTCAGGAAATCACCAGATGTAGCTCCAGTCAGAAGGCCAGCACACAGTGGAAAAGGAAGTCCAATAATACAGTACCAGATAACATACTGGCAGTCTGTAACTCAGAAAAGGCAAGTTCACTGATCCAGTCAGAAGGATGACAGGAGGAAACAAAGAGGAGTCATGACATAGCTTCAGACCAATGACTAATACACTGGAGACCCAGGAAATTCCATGATACATATATAGATCCAGTCATATGGTTACCAGGCAGATACATTAAGAAAGACAAAGATGCAATTTTATTCAAAAGGCTGTCATGCAGAAAATAAGAAAAACAAAATATGTATAAACAGTTAGAAGTCAGGAAGCCTCTGTTCCAAGAAATCTAATGGTCTAGATGACCTCTGTAGGAAATTTTATAGAAAATGTATTGCTGTTGACAGACTTGTGTTTTTGTTTTTTGCATCTACCAATTGAATTAAGTTTGCAGACACTTAAAAGACAACGTGTTATATTCATATTTTACTGATTTAGATGTCAATATGATCTAAAATGAGTTCCATGTTAATGCAAACAAAAGCCATCACAGAGGCCCCTTCAGATCAATTCAGTGACCCTTTATAAAACTACTTAATTTGTCTTTGGAACATAATATTATGGTGTAGTCCTGAAGGATGTTCCAGGACATTCCTCATCCTAGAAGTGGTCATTTCTCCATAATAAAATTGGGTTCTTTCTCTGAATAATGTAATATAAATCAAATTATCAGAGTATGTAGTAAAAAATTGCATATAATATTTAATAACAAGGATATCCAGCAAGAAGGCGATGGGATAGGTAGGACTGAGAGCATTTTGACAAAACCCAGTGTCCATAAAGGCTGTGCCTGGGTAAATGTGTGCTGGTGGATGAATGAAATTTCGTCTGATGAGAGACTTGTGTTCATGAATTCGGGGTTTACTTTCAGAGGTAATTGAAAGTACCCATCATCCTGAGATTAGAGCCACCAATGCATAGTATTGTCTACTGTTCTCAGGGTTCTCCTGGGAGAAGGCTGCAGAATACAGCTAATCCCCCCCCACATGACACTTGGTTCACCCCATCACCTGTGACAGCAGAGCTACAGGGCCCTGGGTCGGTGGAGAGAGCAGGTTGTAGACCTGAAGTGGAGACCCACCACCCACCACCAATGAGAAAATGCAAACTAGAGCCCTTTTCTCTGTCCCAGGACCAGGCAGACACGTTCATTGCCCCTCCCAGCTCATCCAGCCAACAACATGGGACTTAGAGGTTATCTCATCAAAAATAGTGAGACCGATGCCTCTCCCCCATGCTGGAACAGACAGACATGTCAGATATGAGTGGGAGACATGGTAACAGTAGTAGCTAACAAGGTAATATCAATTTGTTCTACACTCTCCCACAGCAATCCATAGGGTATCTGTCCAACACTGAGATAAATCATAACAATCTGCCCTCCAAACAGAGGGGAAAGGATAAAAGGAAGTTGAATTTACAGGAAAAGTCTCAAAGAGAGTTTTGTTTTTTGATTGTTTTGCTTGGGTTCTGTATGTTTGTATTTTATTTTAGTTTTTCTTTCCTTTCTCTCACATATTTCTGTTTTTGATTACATTCCAGTACTTGCTTTGCTTCTGCTATTTTATTCCCTTTTTTAAAGAATTCCTGCTTGTGTATGGGTATTTTTGTGGGAGAGTACATAAGTAGTGGCCTTTTTGTCGGCTTGTGTGTTTGTAACTTTCTGTAGGTCTTTGGTTTTCTTTAATGTCTGGCTTGTTTTTATCTCTTATTTACCAAGTGGCTCAACTACGTGATTTGCTTCTTCTTCTCTTGCCCCACCTTCCTCTCATCCCTACCATTCCTTTTTCTATTGTTTTCCTTTTTCTCACTTCATTTTGCTTTCAGGGGGAAAGTCTATATCCCACTGCATAGACAAATTGTAAGGTAGTGGGAAGTGGATTTAGGGGGCCCACACACGTGGTGGTGGATACTGTGATCTGAAGAAAATTTCTGAACAAGTTTCCTGCTCAATTAAATCTCAAAACTGCAAAAAGTACAGATCTTAATCGTCACTTCAGCTTTAGAATTGGACAAACCCAGGAAGTCCACAAAAGGAAGAATAGGAAATTGAGCAAATGAAGTAAAAGCTACACCCACATCAGTGAACACAGAATTAAGGAAGAGGTTAAAAAAGCAGAAGAAAATCTACAAAAATGAAGAAACACCAAAGAACGTATATGGATCTATCACAGACCACTGGGAGACCAGCCACTAAGAATACAGATATAGGAATGCAAAAATGAAAAGCCCCAAAAGTGACTGGTCTCAAACCACAAACTCAGATATCAAGACATTAACAGAATAAATAGAATTGAGGAGAGATGAGAGAAAGCAATAATGAAAACAGTGAATGAAAGATATAAGAAAGTGATAAACATGTAAAGCAGAATTACACAAGCAGAAAAAAGAATCTGAGAGCTTGATGACCAAAATCGAAACAAACCAAAACTGTTCAGAACTTTGAAAAGAAGTATACGAAGACAGAACAAAACCTCTGAGAGATGAGTGATTATTTAAAGAGGCTGAAGATAAGTTTAATTGGAATCCTTGAGACAGTCAGAGAGACAGGGACCACCCTGGAACAAACAATCCATAAAATTATTTAAGAATCCAGGCTTAAGCCAGGCTCGGTGGCTCAGCCTGTATCCCGCGCCTTTGGGAGGCTGAGGTGAGTGGATTGCCTGAGCCCGTGGGTTCGAGACCTGCCTGGGCAGCAAGACCTCATCTCTACAATAAATAAAAAAATCAGCCGGGCGTGGTAGCGCATGCCTGTAATTCTGGCTACTTGGAAGGCTGAGGAAGAAGGATCACCGGAGCCCAGCAGGTCGAGGCTGCGGTGGCCGGGAGCGGCCACTGCACTCCAGTCTGGGCGACTGAGTGAGACTCAAATTCAAAAAAAAAAAAAAAAGAAGAAGAAGCCAGGCTTGGTGGCTCAGCCTGTAATCCCGTGCCTTTGGGAGGCTGAGGTGAGTGGATTGCTTGAGCCCACGGGTTAGAGACCCGCCTGGGCAGCGAGACCTCATCGCTACAATAAATCAAAAAATCAGCTGGGCATAGTAGCGCATGCCTGTAATTCTGGCTACTCGGAAGGCTGAGGTGGAAGGATCACCAGAGCCCAGCAGGCAAGGCTACAGTGGCTGGGAGTGGCCACTGCACTCCAGTCTGGGCAATTGAGTGAGACTCCAACTCAAAAAAAAAACATTATTTAAGAAAACTACACTCATCTCATCAGTGACACAACCATTCAAACACAAGAGATTCAGGAAACCCGTGCAAGAAACCAAATCAGAAGATGAAGGCCTAGACACATAATAATTAACAAAATAATAGGTATAACAGAATAATTTCTAAAACATTTCTAAAAAATTTCTAAAGGCAGCAAGAGAAATAGTTCAGGATACCTACCAGGGAAGATCAATTAGAATAGCAGCAGAATTCAAGCTAGGAGAGCATAGAGCCCAGTCTTCAAAGTTCTCAAAGATAAACAATCTCAACCAAGAATTACCTACTCAGCTAAATAAAGCTTCATTAGTGATGGAGAATTAAAATCATCTCCAGACATTCAATCTCTAAGAGGTTATGCTGCCTCCAGGTCAGCTCTACAAGAAATACTTCAGAAAGCATTAAACACACACAAAAAGGAAAAAAGAATGATAATGCCCTTTACAAGAGAGCAGAAAAAAGATTTAAGAAACACATAAATCATACCCAAAATCTAAAGAAGTACTACAAATGAATAAACAAACAGCCGCAGCAACAACGAAAAAGTCTGTAAGACTCTTATGACAGGGTTAAATTCTCACATCTCAATAAATAGCCTGAATGCTAATAGTCTAAGTGCACCACTGAAAGACACAGAATGACCAAAATTCATGAAATATCTTGAGGCAACAATATATTGTCTCCAAGAGACTCATGTCACCAGAAAAAAACACAGACTCAAAGTAAGAAGATGGGACTCAAAATTTTAGGCAAACGTATCATAAAAAAACCATGAGTCCTGACCTTAATATCTGGCAAAATACCCTTTAAGCTATCAAAAAAGATACCAAATGTCACTACATAATAATAAAAGGTTCAATCCATCAACAAGAAATATACATCCTAAATATGTACACCCAACATAGAGGCACCAACTTTCATAAAGCAGATTCTACTAAATTTAAAAAGAGTAATTGACTCTAACACAATTATGGCTGAGGACTTAAATACCCCACTCACAACCCTAGAAAGAATGTCAAGACAAAAATTCAATATGGAGATCTGGAACATCGATGTGATACTTGATAAAATGAATTTAATTGGTACCTACAGTACACTCCAACAAACAACCATGGAATTTGCATTCTATTCCCCACCACATGGAATATACTCGAATATTGACCACATCCTCCATCACAAATCAAGCATAAGCAAATTCCATAAGATGGAAATGCTGCCATGCAACTTCTCAGACAACAGTGAAATAAAAATAAATATCAGCACAAAAAAGTTACTCCAAAACACACACCAAAAAATGGACACTAAAGAGCATGATGATAAACAACCCCTTGGTCAACATGGAAATCAAATCAGAGATTCAACAATACCAGGAAACAAAAAAAAATGATGAAATATCTTACAAATCCCTGAGATGCCATGAAAAAAATAATAAAATAATTCATATCTCTATGAATACATATGAAGAAAATGAAAGGATAACAGCTTAACAGCCTAACCATCACCTAAGTGAGCTGGAAAAGTAAGGCCACTAAAACCCTAACTCCAGCAGAAAAACCCAGATGAACAAATTAAAGCTCAAATTTAGGATATACAAGACAAAAAGGATGATACCAAAAAATCAGCAAGAAAAAAACCTGGTTTTTTTGACAGAGTAAATAAGATTTATGGACCCTAGCTAGACTGACCAAGAAAAAGATTTTAAAAGACCCAAATAAGCACAATAGAAATGCAAATGATCAAGTCACAACTGACCCTGAAGAAACACAACAGATTATCAGAGACTACTATGTTCGCTTGTATGGAAACAAACTGGAAAACCTAAAGGAAATGGAGGACTTTCACACATCACTCAAGCTCCCCAGGTTGAAACAAGAAGAAATTGAGACAATAAATAGACCAATACTATTCCAGGAAATTGACAATGCCATAAGAAAACTACCTACATATAAGAGCCCTGGAACAGATGGATTTCCAGCAGTATTCTAGAACATAGAAAAGGAGAAAATGATACCAAAATTATTGAAAGGATTCCAGGCAATTGAGAAAGATGGAACTCTCCCTAAATCATTTTATGAAGCTAACATCCTATTGTTACCCAAACCAGGTAAAGATTCAACAAAGAAAGAGAGCTACAAGCCAATGTATTTCACGATCCTAGATGCTGAATTCTCAACCAGATCCTAGCAACCTGAATCCAACAACACAACTCAAAATTCATCCACCACAAACACATAGTCTTCTTTCCTCGGATGCAGGGATGCTTCAACATTCACAACATCATAAACGTAATTAAATATATCAACACATGTAAAGACAAAAAACACATAATAATATCATTAGACACAGAAAAAACTGTTGACAAAATCTAGCACCCCTTCTTGATGAAACCCTAGAACATCTAGTCATAGGTGGACTATGACTCAAAATAGTAAGAACCAACTACAGGAAACCAACAGCTTTTCAAAAGACAAAAATTGGAACAATTCTCCCTGAAAATTGGAAGAAGACGAGGATGCCCACTCTCACCCCTCATTTTCAACATAGTTTTGGAAGCTCTACCTAGAGCAATCAGACAAGAGATGGGGATCAGGTGCTTCCAAGTAGGAACAGAGGAATTCAATTATAGCTCTTTGCAGATGGCCTGTTTCTATACATTGAAAGTCCCAGAGAATCTGTCAAAAACCTCCTGGCATAGATAAAGGTTTTTGGCAAGGTCTCAGTGTATAAGATAAATATGCAAAGAACAGTCACATTTCTATACACCAAACATAAACAGAGACCCAAATAAAGAGCCCTATCCTATTCACAATAGCCACAGAAAAATTAAACAACTTGCCATCTCCCTAACCAGAGGTGTGAAAGACATTTAAAATGAAAACTACAAACACTACTCAAAGAATTCAAAGATGACACAAAAAAACAAATAAGTCTTCCATGCTCATGAATTATAATAATCAATATTATTAAGATGTCCATTTTGCCCAAGGCAATCTACAGGTTTAACACAATACCCATTAAATTACTAGTAATATTCTTCTCAGAATTGGAAATGACAATACAGGCATTAATATAAAAACATAAATGACCATTAACAGCCAAAATAATCCTCAAGAAAAACAACAGAGCAGTGTATATCACTCGTTCAGACTTTAAACTGTTTTAAGAAGCCAAAATAATCAGAACAGTCAGGTATTTGTACAAGAACATGCATATAGAACAATGGCACAAGCTAGAGATTCCAGAAATCAAAACCTCAATTTCTCACCCAACTGATCTTTGATAAAGTCTCCACCATCAACCAGTGGGAAGAGGAGAAACTATTCAGTATATGGTGCTGGGCTGACCAAATGCAGAAGATTAAAACAAGACCCCTACCAATCATGATACACAAAAATCAACTCTAAATGGGTCAAACAGCTCAGTGTAGAACCTCAAACTCTAAGAACCTTAGAAAATGCAGAAGACACCCTTATGGAAATTGGAACAGACAACCAATTACTTATCAAAACCCCAAATGCCCATGTCATTGAGATAACATAGACAAGGTGTACGTTATCAAGTGACAAGCTTCTGCAAAGCCAAAGGTATCATCACGAGAGTGGGAGACAGCCCACAGATTATCTAAAAATATTTGCCAACTGTATATCTGACAAAGGCCTAACATTCATGATCTACAAGGCACTCAAGTGTGCCATAAGCAATCCAATGAACACCCACATTACAAAGCAGGCAAAATAAATGAGTAGACACTACTTGAAAGAGACATATGAGTTGCCAACAGATATATGAAAAAATTCTCGACCTCACTAGTCATCAAATAGATGCAAATTGTAACTACACTGAGATAATAACAAACTCCAGTCAGGATGGCCATCATCAATAACTGAAAGAACAACCGATGCTGGTGAGGACGCAGGGAAAAGGGGAAAAAACTTCTGCACTGTTGATGGAGTTTCAACTAATACAACCTCTGTGGAAAACAGTTTTGCAATTTCTAAAAGATCTAAAAATCGATCTATCGTATGACCCCTCAATCCTCCTGCTGAGAATATACCTGGAGGAACTCAAATCACTCAGTGATACCTGCACATGCATTGTTATCGCAGCATTGTTTACAAAAGAAAAAACATGGAACCAACTCTAATGTCCATTGAAAGAGGAATGAATTTTTAAAATGTGGTACATATACCTGTTGAAATATCATGCAATTATTAAGAAGCACAAAATAAGGAACTTCACAGCAACTTGGATGGACTGAGAGTCTATAATACTGCATGATCTATCATGGAAACAAAGTACTGAGTATCAAATGTTCTCACTCATAAGTGGAGCCTGAATAGTTATCATAATACTATAAGAAAATAATTTACAGTAATGGGGGGAAGGGTGGGATTGATAGTAGCAGGATTATGCCAGAGGAAAGGGGACCAACACCATCAACAAGGGTACCTGCATAATGAACATTTGTATATGTAACCCTGATCTGTATCCCACATCTTTAAATTTAAAGATAATGAAATTAATAAAACATGTGTCCATTCTGGTATTGGCAGAACTATAAACCAGAAGCAAATGCAATCCAAGAAAGTTGGTGCACCAACTTTTATAAAGCAACTCCTAGGAAAACTAGAGAATGATATTGACTCAAACACCATCATAACTGGGGACTTTAATACCCCACTCACAACCCTAGACAGATCATCGGGACAAAAAATTAGCAGTGAGATTCAGAACCTCAATGTGACTCTGGACCAAATGGACTTCATTGATACCTACAGAACACTCCACCCAAAGACCAGAGAATACACATTCTACTCATCACTGCACGGAACGCATTCCAAGATCGACCACATAATTGGCCATAAATCAAGCATAAGCAAATTTAAAAGGACCGAAATTTTACCATGCACCTTCTCGGACCACAGTGGAATAAAAATAAACATTAACATCAACAAGTTTTCCCCCAAACCCACAAAGACATGGACACTAAACAGCATTATGCTAAACAACTCCTGGATCAATGATGAAATCAAAACAGAGATCAAAAGATACCTGGAAACAAATGAAAATGAAGAAACATCTTATCAAAATCTCTGGGATGCCTTAAAAGCTGTAGTAAGAGGATAATTTTTATCCCTACAAACACACATGAAGAAAATGGAAGGAACACAAGCTAACAGCCTAACAAGCCACCTAAGGAAACTGGAAAAGCAAGACCACAAAAACCCTAAATTCAGCAGAAGAATCCAGATCACCAAAATAAAACCCCAAATCCAGGTAATAGAAGACAAAAAGACAATACAAAAAATAAAATCCTTCCCAAACAACCAATCCCTAAGAGACTATGATACTTTGAGACCAAGATATACAGGAGATTCTTAGAAGGTGCTGTGCACAGAAGAAAGAATACACAAAAGAAAGACCATATGCTTCAAAAGTCACAAACACAAAAGCAGCAAAACACAGAGTAAGCCTGTAGAATTGAAAATACACACACACACACACACACACGTACACACGATATATAATGTATTATATATATTAATATATGAGCTAAAAGAAAACAAAACAGCATAATAAGAACATTATGTCAGGGAACAATCCTCAATTTTCAAAAGTCAACCTGAATGTGAATGGATTAAATGCACCACTGAAAAGACACATAGTGGCAAGTTGGATCAAAATCATTACCCAGTCTTTTGTTGCATCCAGGAAACTCATGTCAACACAGAGTACAAGAGAGACTCAAAGATAATAGATGAAAAACAAATTTTCAGGCAACAAATGGTAGGAGTTGTGATCTTAATATCATAAAAAACCAACCTTTAAGCCATCAAACATATAAAAAGGTAAAGGACACTACATATTGATAAAAGTTTTGAGCCTTCGAACATAGTATATTTTTCCAACTCAAAAGAATATTTGCCAATTCCAGGTCTGACAAAGGCTTAACTTCTTGGATCTACAAGGAACTCAAATGTGCTGAAAAGAAAAAAACAAACAACCCCATTTTAAAATGGGCAAAAGATATGAACAGACACTTCACAAAAGAAGACATCCGAGCAGCCAACAGACACATGAAGAAATGCTCAACCTCAGTAATCATCAGGGAGATGCAAATCAAAACCACACTGAGATACCACCTAACTCTAGTCAGAATGGCAATTATCAATAACTCAGAAAATAATATTTGTTGGAGAGGATGTGGTGAAAAGGGAACACTCCTACACTGTTGGTGGGAGTGTAAACTAGTGTAATCTCTGTGGAAAGCAGTGTGGCGATTCCTAAAAGAAAAAAAAAGAAGAAAAGACAACAGAATGGAAAACAAAAACAACAACCACAACAAAACTGAACTTTGAACCAATGGTGTTAGAATACCAAGCAATCTATGGGCAAAAATAATAATAACAATAATAATAATGAATAATCAGATTTTACACATTTTTTTGAGTTGGAGTCTCACTCTGTAGCCCAAGTTGGAGTGCAGTGGCCGCTCCCAGCCACCGCATCCTCGACCTGCTGGTCTCCGGCGATCCTTCCATCTCAGACTTCCAAGTAGCTGGAACTACAGGTGTGCACTACCATGCCCAGCTAATTTTTTTGGTTTTATTGTAGAGATGAGGTCTCACCAACTCGCCCAGGCAAGTCTCGAACCCATGGGCTCAGACAATCCACTCTCCTCAGCCTCCCAAACGTGCAGGATTACAGGCTGAGCCACCGAACCCAGCTAGATTTTACACATTTTAATAAAGCCTAAGTCCTAGACCTAAGTGTAAAATGAAAACTGTAAAACTTCTGGAATAAATTACAGGAGAAATGTAGATGACTTTGGAAGTGACTTTCAGATACACTAACAGAGAACAATATACAAAATAAATGATTGATAATTTGGATTTACTTAAACTTTTTTTTAATTACTCTGCAAAAGACAATTTAAAGATACTGAGTAAGCAAGCTGCAGACTTGAGACCCATATGTGTGAAAAGACATATTGGATTATGGACTAGTATCCAAAATGTACAAAGAACACTTCAAAGCAAACAATTTTTAAAAACTTGAATATAAAATGGGTTGAAGACCTTAGCAGATCTCCCATATAAGAAGATATGCAGATGATAATTAAGCATATGGAAAGATACTCCACATCATATGTCTTTCAGAAACTGCAAATTAAGACAGCAAGAGCCGGGCTCGGTGGCTCAGCCTGTAATCCCGCGCCTTTGGGAGGCTGAGATGAGCGGATTGCCTGAGCCCGCGGGTTTGAGACCCGCCTGGGCAGCGAGACCTCATCTCTACAATAAATCAAAAAATCAGCCGGGCGTGGTAGCGCATGCCTGTAATTCCGGCTACTCGGAAGGCTGAGGCGGAAGGATCGCCGGAGCCCAGCAGGTCGAGGCTGTGGTGGCCGGGAGCGGCCACTGCACTCCAGTCTGGGTGACCGAGTGAGACTCCAACTCAAAAAAAAAAAAAAAAGACAGCAAGAGAATACTTTTGTATACCTATTAGAGTAGCCAAAATCCAGAACACGGATAACACCAAACACTGGCAAGTTCTAGTGCAACCGAAACTCATCTTTTACTGTTGGAACACAAAACTATAAGCCATTTTGGAAGAACGTTTGGAAGCTTCTTTAAAAACTAAATACTTTATCATACAGTACAGTAAGTCACAGTTCTTGAAACAAACCTAAAGTAGCCAAAATTCATTCAACACAAAAATCACTGCACAGATATTTATAGAAGCTTTAGTCATAATTACCAAAATTTAGAGGCAACCAGAATGTCCCCAGGAGATTTAAGAGTTCTAGGATGAAAAAGTGTTTTATGCCTCACAAATTGAATTTTATTCAGTGCTAAAAAGGTATGAAGAACAGTAAATGCATACTATTAAGTTAACCTTAAGAGCCTATTTACTGTCTTATCCTAACTTCATGACATTTAGGAAAAAGCTAAACTTTAGAGACAGTAAAATTATCCTTTGCTGCTATGAGTACAGGAAGGAGGGAGAATCAATTGGCAGAGCACAGAGGGTTCTTAGAACAGTATAACAATTCTGAATGGTGAGTATATGCCATTAGAATTTGTATAAATACCATATGTTCTCACTGATGTATGGAATCTAAAATTATTGAGATCATGAAGAGAGAGAGAGAATGATGTCTACCAGCGTTTGGGAAGGGTGATTGACAGAGAAAGAGTCAATTTCAGTCAAAGGCATCAAATTCAATGCGACAGGAGAAATAAGTTCTAGTGATCTAATGCAAAACCTGGTACTACAATACATATCTACAGTATATTTAAAAATTTGTTTAAAAAGTAGATTTCAAATGCTGTAACCGCAAAACTGATAAGTATATGAGGTAATGGATATGCTAACTGACCTGATATACTTGCTGCACAATGCAGGCATTATTATAAAATTGCATTGCACACCATAAATATATAAAATCATAGCTGGTCACCTGAAATGCAATGGATTTTGTTTAAAAGATGCAGTCTTTAGCATAATCCATTGGACAGAGAATGATTGCTATGAAAATCAATATTTAAATCCTGTTGAATTTTTATCATTTGGAAATAAGCTATGTATAAAATATTCTATATTTCAGAAAGAATTTTAATTACCAACTAAAATTCAAATTAAAAAGAAATGGAGGCCTAAAATACATACAAAATTTTGTGAGGGGAGTGTTTTTATCATGAAACATGTTCAACATTAAATAAGAAACAAAATATAGAGGCACAATATATTGAAGCAATAAAAAATATATTAATAAATATGGTCACTACATTTGTCAAAACAATTCAAAACAGTTTGATGAAATTTGAACAACTGTTCCTGAAACGAATTAGAAAAGAAAGGCACACATTTGCACAGCTCCAAAATTAGAATAAGGAGACAGAGAAGGGCTGCTGGGAGCAAAGAAAGGAGGTTGTGGGAGTGCTGGAAGGAGCCAGGAAAGACAGTGTGGATGTTTTCTGACCCTATTTGCAGATGTATCATTATTCAGTCTTCACACTGGAAGTGAACTACCCTCCTGCTGTGCTTGTTGCTCTTGATTTGTCCTGTGACCAACTTCTCCCATTTGGAAGAAGGAGGCCCAAGGTCAGAGAGGATAGAAGCTGTGTCAACATTGAATATTACCCAGAAATCCACTATCACCCCAAAACAACTCTCAGAGTCAATGCACAGCAGTAAGGGTGACCAAGCAATGTCTTAGCATTTTCAGGGGTGCTCAGGAGACTTCACAGTTGAAATTTCCACAGGAAGTGAAGCAGGGGACTCCAACTGCAAGGAGAATCTTGGAAAATAAAGCACAGCTCCTGCACCCTGAGTCCACAACTGTGCCTGTGCCTCAGTCACACTGCATATGGTAGTAATCACCAGTGGTTGAGCCCACTTCTGTAAACCTCAGAATATCTTTGATGGCTGAAATCGTTATAGAACTACAGCTGTCTAAGACTTTGTGTACCAGCCCTCCGTTCTTCCTACTTTCTTCATAGACAATCATCTGCATTCTACCTACTTCTCCACCCTGATCATTTGTCATTTTGTCTTTTTTTCCTGGCAGGAATACCATTTATTAAACCTCTTTCATATCTAATCCCAACTTCGTTTTTGGTTAACATATGATTTTAAAAAATCACAAAAGAGCTTCCATTGCCATTTGCTGAATTCTGCTGCAGAATAATCAACATTTAACATCCCTAACACTGACTGACTCATGTTTATTATCAAAGGTACTCATTTACCTTTACTGATTACAGATCATCTTTTGTTTTTTAACATTGCTGTTCTTGTTTACAAATTTAGGATATTGAATGTAGCACTTCAAGATAATCACATTATACAGTTATATATGTTTAAGAAAATGTGGAAACATTAATTGTGAAAGAAATAGACTATGAATTGAGGACATGACAAGGTTGAAACCTGAGAATAAATTAATGAAGACCCCAGGGTCTTGAGAAAGAAGGAAGAAAGGTACATCTGGTGAAGGTGATGCCGAGAGCACATGAGGGTGTGAAATGTGGGAGATGTACGGATGGGTCACAGCCAAGTGAGGGACAGGATAAGGAGTCACAGTGAGGGGTGAAGACATTTCTGTGGAAGAAAAATTGTATGATAAGATGGGTTCTTGTCATCGGACTCTCCGGAGTACACTGTTATTTGGACATTCTCCACCTGACACTTGAAGGTCTTCTCCGAATCCCTGCTTTGCAATCAATATCAAGGATTTATCTTGATTTCTGTCTTTTTGAACATTTTATCATCACTTATTTTTTTCTGTGTTAAATTTCCAGGAAATTTAAGGGCTATTTCTTCATCATGGTAATCTAGAAATGTCTGGGAAAGAAGAAATATAATTTTGTTCCAGAATTACTGTAAAGGCTTGATAAAATCTAAATTAAAGGAGAACTCTCAGAATGATGAATGGACTTTCCTTGTTTTAAATGGATTGGATTAAATTCAATGTCTGATCAGCATCACTAGCACTGAGGAGTTGGAGGGAGTCTCACATGGTGTTCACCACACTCAGAAATGGGCTTTACAAGTAGCAGCATGTCTCAGGAAACCTGCTTCTTGGGAGTTACACATATGTCTGCATGCATTTTGATGGTAAGGCATGTGAGACATGTATTTTAATAGGCACTAGGGCTTGTAACCTCCAGAACCCATGATGAATTTTTTTTTTGAGTTGGAGTCTCCCGGCCACCACAACCTCAACCTGCTGGGCTCCGGCGATCCTTCCACCTCAGCCTTCCAAGTAGCTGGAACTACAGGCATGCGCTACCATGCCCGGCTAATTCTTTATTTATTGTAGAGATGAGGCCTCGCCAAGTTGCCCAGGCAGGTCTCAGCCCCGCAAGTTCAGGCAATCCACTCACCTCAACCTCCCAAAGCTCGGGGATTACAGGCTGAGCCACCGAGCCCAGGCCATGGTGAATTTTTAATGAATCATGTATTTTTTTCCTCCTCAGGTTGTGCCATATCTATAAATATGAAACAGTCTGCATCATGAGAATGCAAATAACATCAGGTATTTACATAGAATTATGTAAAATACACATATGTATTTTTGCCTTAGAAACATCAGCCATATCGTCACCACCCAACACAGAAGCCTCTGAAAGCACTTTCCCTCACCATGGACTAGGGCTGGAGGACTCTCTTCCTGTTGGCAGCAGCTACAGGTGAGGGCTTCTCAGCAAAAATGATAGGAGCAAAGTAGGACCTGTCAAATAGGGTTTCATCCAGGTTTGTCTTTTCTGCACAGGTGGTCATAACTGGGTCCAACTTGTGCTGTCTGGGGTTAACCTGAAGGGGCACAAGATATACAAAGACAGCCTCCTCACAATACAACACCTCTCACAGCCATAAGGTTTCCTAATTTTGATACAAGAATACATTATTTTTGTTCATGATTAATGCTTTTAGTATTACAGCTCAAATCTTTACTCCAAATCCATGTTTGATGCAGACAGCACTCATGTCCCTGAATTATGGTTCCATTATTGGAATGGGCTTAAGCTCCATAACATTAAGGGGCATCCACACAACTGGATCTAAAGGGAGACTTGCCCCCCATGAGTTGTTTTGTTTTATTCAATAATTTATTAGTACCCCTATGAACTCATAGGTACTAAGTTTATACTTTGGGTTAAATACAATACTATGCCATAATTTTATCATTCAAATTGTTTCTTCTGTTTGATCATTGAAAGCAGTGTTATGTTGGTTTGTGTGTCTTTGAAACCTTTTTTTTTCACTATCTCACCCTACATAATGCTCCAGGCTCATCTCATATATCTCCTTCTCTAGCACCAGGATTAGTCATTCATCTAAAAAGTTCAGTTGCCTTCTGTTGGGTGATGTTGTCCTAAAATGAGATTTTGAAGTGGAGTGTACTTGTCACTATTCATGTATCATTGTTTATAGGAACACTTAGCAACAGTTCTTAATCACCAAAGTCAAGGTGGGTGTTATGTATAAACTTGGCTAGTTGATTATGGCTCCATAGAAAAGTATTAGGTCTGTATATGTGAAAGAGTTCTAGGCTACAGAAGCAAATTGTAACTTGAATGATCATCACAGAGAGGCAATGTCCTCAATCAGTTCCCACATATGAGCCAGTTACAGACCCGGAAACTCTGAATGAAGTGGAAGCCAGGTCTCCAGAGGAAAGACCATGTAATAGTACTAAGAAAGTTTACTGTTAATCTTTCTCCCAGCCTTCCAGAAGGAGCAGACAGTCATTTCCTAGGGTGATTGTATTGAGCAAAAGAAAATAAGACTCTTTAGTGTTTACTAAAAACTTGTCTTTCTCTGTCATAGAGCCATATTGTTTATTTACAGTAATCTTGAAATAGTCACTTGTTGATGAAAAAATTATATGTATTCTTATCATAGTTTGTCTCACTCTACTTCTGCCAAGGGTTTTTTGTTTTTTTGTTTTTTTTTTGAGTTGGAGTCTCACTCAGTCCCCCAGACTGGAGTGCAGTGGCCGCTCCCAGCCACCACAGCCTCACCTGCTGGGCTACGGCGATCCTTCCACCTCAGTCTTCCAAGTAGCCGGAATTACAGGCATGCACTACCATGCCCGGCTGATTTTTTTATTTATTGTAGAGATGAGGTCTCGCTGCCCAGGCGGGTCTCGAACCCGCGGGCTCAGGCAATCCACTCACTTCAGCCTCCCAAAGGCGCGGGATTGCAGGCTGAGCCACCGAGCTCAGCTCTGCCAAGGTTTTAATGTGAACATTTGTGTGAGTCCTATCCTGGATGCATTTGACAATATTTGTTGCAATATCTACCAGACTTGAAAATGTTCCTGCTACATTCACAAGACAATTCAGATTTCTCCCAGAATACTCTGTTTTTGTTTTCCTCTTGGCTTTGCGTCTACATTTTGTGCTGTCTTAAAGACCATCTCACTACTTGACCTCTCAAAAGTGCACACCAGTGATCATTTACTTAACATTTGTTAGTGTGGCTGAAGGGTCAGGAAAGAGAAATCACAAAACAAAGTTGAAATCCTTGTGGATAATCGATTTGCTTACTATCTTGAGAAAGATAACAGCTGAGTCAATATGCATCAATTACCTATGTTAAATATGTGAAAACTATTATGCCAATTTTGCTTATTTATTAATGCTGTTACAAATAAACAAAGAGATACATTGGTAAGGAGGGAATGAAAGATTATAAAAAGGGAAGACTAAAGACTCTTAAAAATGTATCTGCATGCACCCTCTATGTCCTCATTCCACCAATAGGTTCCAGCCCTATTGGTGTCTTCAGTGTCCAGGGCAGCAGTGACAGTGACATCCCAGTGTCCCCGCACTTTCCAGGCCTCTCCCATTTTCAGAAGTAAGACCCAAGTCCCAGTCTGAGTAGAGAGTATGACACAGGCCTCAGTGCTAAAGGAGGTGCTTAGAAACATTGCAGGCCCTGCTGTAGGATGCAGGATCCAGGAACTTGTTGCAATCACCTGAGTCCTCCCAGCACAAATGCAGATCATACTTACCCTGTGGGCAACACACAAGGCCCTCCCCACATGCAGCTTCTGGTTGAGTTCTGGAACTACTTAATCAGACCTGCAAATTGGCGTGTCTCCTAATGGAGTCTTTATAAGTGAGCTCTCCTGTTTCTAAGACTTATAGCTAAAATGATGAGTCATTCTCCCTGCAGAGACCACCTGTCCAGGTTGGATACAGGCAAAAACCCCAGAAAGATGCCAAGATAATAAGGGAAAGGGCAGAAGCCAATAACAGATCCTGACCCACAGGGCCTCTGAACCATTGAGCTCACCTTACCTGTTCCTACACGAGCACCTGCTGTGCTTCTGGGGATACATCCCACCCAGGATCCCCAGGGCTCTCAAGAGCCCTTGGATGTGCCTTGAGAGGGTGACCAGCTGGGCTGCTGGTCTCCTTCCCACAGGGTAGGCAACTCAGTGTTGGTTGCACCAACAGGGCTGCCTGTGACCTTCCATGTGAGCTTTAACCCTGCTCAGGGTTTTCTGCACATTCCAATTGTGAGAAGAACAGACAAACCAACATGTGCTCACAGCCTCATTCCCAGTTACAAGGTATTTGCTATGATTCTGTTTGACAAGAGCACAGGTCTACAAACTTTATGGGGGACACTACCCATGTCCTAGACACAGGGAGGAAAAGTACAATTCCTGCAAATGCCTGTAGATCCTATCTGCAGTCCTTGTAGTGTTACTCAGTGAGCAGGTGTAGGTGGACTCTGAGTCCCTAGCCCCCAAAATCAAAGGTTCTCTGAATAGACACAAAACAAGAAGACTGTAAAGGAGAGAAAAGGTTACCCAAAAAAGCCTGAAGCTCCTTTGGACTCACTGTAAGTGGGGACTCTGTCAGCACATTGGGACATCTAGAAAAGCAGATATCTGGGCTTTCACAAAATTCTAGCTTTGGTCTTCCTATACAACATGGTAGGTATAGTAAGAAAAATTCATTATTTCAATAGATAGTTTGAGAAGAAAATGGTGTCACTGAAGAAGACTTCAGAACCAGAACACAACCTTTCAAAATGGGCAAGAGAAATGAGAGAAAGGTGTTTCTATGAGCCCAGACAGAATCCTCCACAGGGTGGGGGCTGGACTGCAAGGGGCACTCAGTAGCCACAAAGATAGGGTATAGCCCAGGAGCAGGTGCACAGGGGCTGGTGAAGGGTTTTCTCTACAATATGAAGCTTCCTTTTACAAAGAGTTTTATAATAACAATTTGAGAAAGAATGCTGATGTTTGGATAAATATTTATTGAGCACATTAACCTAACACAATAAGACAGGGGAAATCTTATTTAATTGTGAAGAGTAGAGGACAGGGATAGCTGTACTTGTTTTAATGGTGCAGAACTTTGAATGGCACACCACACCAGAGATATAGCATTCTAATATCAGAATTAAAACATGTTACAGGAGCTGGCTGTATGACAGGGAAGTGGAGGCTTGGAGATTATGTGCAGGTGCACATATTTTTTTGAGTTGGAGTCTCACTCTGTCGCCCAGACTGGAGTGCAGTGGCTGCTCCCGGCCACCGCAGCCTCGACCTGCTGGGCTCCGGCGATCCTTCCGCCTCAGCCTTCCAAGTAGCCAGAATTACAGGCATGCGCTACCACGCCCGGCTGATTTTTTGATTTATTGTAGAGATGAGGTCTCGCTGCCCAGGAGGGTCTCGAAGCTGCGGGCTCAGGCCATCCACTCACCTCAGCCTCCCAAAGGTGCGGGATTACAGGCTGAGCCGCTGAGCCCAGCTAGCAGGTGCACATATTAAACGTAAGATGATCTTCAGTCAGTATGTGCATATGATCAGTGATGAATAGGAACTGGAAGCACGTGATAAGAACACATCCACCAGCAAAATTGTGAAAAATTCTTATGTGTAGAACTTGAATTAGACTTTCTCTTAGTCTAAACACAAATTCCGGAGCCACGTTTTGGAAGTTACAACTTCATCAGGAATTACATGTAATTTCTATAGGCATTAGGATCAGAAAGACAGTTCTGGGCCAGGTGCAGTGACTCAAACCTGTAATCCCAGCACCTTTGGAGGCCGAGGTGAGGTGATTGCCTGAGCCCATTGAGCAACATAACAAGACCTCATCTCCACAATAAATCAAAGAATTAGCCTGGCGTGATAGTACGGACCTATAGTTGGCTACTTGGAAGGCTAAGACGAAAAGATCGCCTGAGCCCAGCAGGTTGAGGCGGGGTGGCCTTGGGTGTGCCACTGCACTCCAGCCTGGGTGATGGGGTGAGGCTCCAATTCATAAAAAAAAGAAAGAAATGCAGTCTTGTATCATGCATCATGGGTATGATTTTAGAATCAAATGTCTTTGTATTGAAGTACCTGGGAACTCAGAACACAGAAATAGAAACTGAGGAACTTGACTCAAGAACTGGTCTTGGAGCAGTCCATGGAATCTGCTGGACATGAATGAGGGATGGACAAAGTTACCCTCCAAGAGTTACAAAATGGGGTGCACTGGGTCCTGACTAAACCAGGGTAGGGGTGGTCACTTGATCCAAAGAACTCTGTCTACACAAAAATCAGTTATATGTCAGGCACAAATGTCCCCACATGGGATTATGACTTGGCCCTTAGGTGCGATCCATGTGTCATCTATCTTCTCTCTCTGGCTGTATTTGGTTGTGGGTTATGAAATACCCTTAAAGTCAATATGAAAATAACCTGATGTCTACAAATACAGATATGTCTGTGCCCTGAGAGCATCACCAACAATCACATTCCATCTTTAGAAAAGCCTCTCAGAACACAGTTCATCACCATGTACTGGTGCTGGAGGATTCTGTTTTGGTGGCAGCATCTATAAGTAAGTGGCTTTTCAGACATGAATATGAGGGGGAGATCAGGGCAAGAAAGAAATTTTTTATACTCTTATGCCTCCTTTCCACAGATGTCCAGTCAGTCTCAGGTACAGCAGGTGCCATCTGAAGCTGAGATGAGGAGGCCTGAAGCCTCAGTGAAGGTCTCCTGCAAGCCTTCTGGATGTACTTTTACCAACTATGTTATGCACTGGGTGTGACAGGCTCCTGAACAAGGACTTGAATGGTGGAATGGGTCTACCCTGGTGGTGGTGATACAAACTATGAACAGAAGTTCCAAGGAAGAGTCACCAAGACCAGATACACGTCCATTAGCACAGGACACATGGAGCTGATCAGTCTGAGAGCTGAGAACTTGGCTGTGTATTACTGTACAGGAGACACTGTGTAAAAACCCACATTCTGACAGTGTAGAAGCCCTGATGGAGAAGTCAGCTGTGTTAGGCTGAAAAGATGAAAGTGATTATGAGGTATTAGATTTGTAGAAACAGGTGTTATATAACTGCAGAAAAGTAACAATAGAATAATGCATGAAGTATCATCATGTAAGAAATTTTTCATTCAGCAATCACCCTATAAGCAAAATTGGCAGTGTAAAGAAAGGTAACAAACACCAACACTGAAATAAACCAACCCATGGGGGAAATATGAGTTTTCAAGTCTCATGAGTAAATAACTAGGGGCAAGAGTGCTTGATCACATGCTAAGTCTTAGAATAACTTCCAAAGAGTAGCCAAAATATCCTCCTAAATATTTCTGCCATTATTTTAAAGAAAACTTTAAAGCAGCCCTAGGATCACTTCAAAATTGAGCAGAAGATACAGAGGGGTACAGACATATATATCCCTCACCTACACATACACAGCCTTTCCCACAATCATCATTCTGCAGCAGAGTCATAAATGTCTCAGTAGCCAAAACTACATACACATATTGACTATTTTCATTCCTATGTTCCCTTTGCATAACAAGTCTCCATTCACTGGGTACCCCACAGTTTCTTCAAGTGAGTTACAAGCAATGATGCCAGTTGGAGGGAATGAGGATAAGACTATTCTTGCTTGCACCCTTTCTTTCAAAACCCATAAAATACATATTGATTTACAGCTCATCTGAATCCTGGTTTACTCTGACTCTTGCCAGAGGTTTAGGTCTCCAACTTATTTAAGGTAAGTCCATGTCTGTAGAAGACTAGCAACTTGTGATGAATCCTATGATAAATCTCCTTTAGAGAAGTAAAGTTACATGTATGGTAACTTCTTGTTGTATTACATGCACAGTAAGCATGTGGAAGGTTGTTCTAGATGAGGTTCTTTGGGCAGGAAAGAAAACACATGCATTTATCTGGACAGGAACAATAGCTCCCCCTAAATAAGTGGGTTACACCTTGAAGGTGCCCTCCTGGGGGTCCACAATGCTGGCTGCACACTAGCCAGAGGTGTGATTCTGAGTGGTCTTAAAAAGGGAAAACACAATTGACATCACTGGTTTTGGAGGTGACTGTCATTAGACAGTACATTAATAGAGAAATCAACAAAGAAACCTCTCTCTCTATCTCTCTCTCCTACATACAGATGTTTATAATTATATTTATGTATAAATGCAAATAATTTAATTTAATTTCAATATTTCTCTTAATTACTTTAAATGTAAATAAATTGAAATATTAGTTAAAAGACCATTGGCTGCCTACAAAATACTACCTTTAAATTCAAAGCACAGGCAGGTTAAAGTGAAAGGATAGAGAAACATAGTACATGATAATGATAAATGAAGGTGAACTAATGAGGCTACAGATGAGTGGCACATAAATAGACTTAAAGACAAAATACCAATTTAAGAATCATATAACAATGTTTCATATTTAAGAAAATGTCGCTCCATTAAGAAAATATAATACAGAAAAATAGATTCCCAAATATGTGAAACTAAAGTTGATCAAACTGAAGAAAGAAATAGAGAGTTGTGGAATGATATGGACTCATCAATATTCCAATTTCAGTAATGGACACTATGCCCATAACAAAGATAATAAAATAGAGGACTTAGCACCATCTGTTAGTCTTTACAGTTATATACAGAATATTCCAATTACTTTAAGCAGAGTTCAAATAGAACTTTCTTCAAAATGCATCATATGTAAAGAAACACACACAGACACACATCCTTCAATTGATATAAAATGAAATAAAATAAAGAAATTCCTCTGATCACAATTAAACTAGAAAACAAATATATAAAGAATAATGAAAAAAATCACAAAAATATGGAAATTAGAAACCACAGCATTAAACCAGTGGCATACTAAAAAATAAATCACAAAAAAATTGGAACACACCTTGAGATCAATAAAAATATAAGTGCAACATATCAGTATATGTGAGAGTCCTTAAAAAACTCATGAGATTTCGAGTGCTCAGATGAAATTTTATAATAGTGAAATATATATTATAGGATGAGTGCAGTGTTTCCTGCCTGTAATTCCAGTCATTTGAGAGGTCTAGGTGGGCAGATTGCTTGAGTCAGGAATTTGAGACTAGCCTGGACAACATTGTGAGACCTTGTCTCCACATAATCATAAAAATAAACATAAAAATTAGTCAGGCATTGTGGTGTGTATTTGTGGTCCCAGTTACTTGGGTTGCTGAGGCAGAAGGATCACCTGAGCTAAGGAGATCAAGGCTGCTGTTACCCATAATCGTTTTGATCCTGGATGACACAGTGAGAACACGACTCAAAAAATATATATACATGGATAAAGATATACATTGCAAAAGAAAGAATTCAAATTGATGTTTTAATAGTACATCTTAAATTATTGGGGAAGGGGTGTTCAACTGTATCCCAAACTAACAGAAGGAATGGAAATTGTATGGAAATCTGCTTACACAAATATGGAAGTTGTGCTATCTAAGATCTACAGTGTGTGATTCAGAATGGGAATTTAGAAGAATTATTGATGCAGTTCTAACTCAGTTGCTGGCATCCTGGGGACCCAATACAGCCAATTACATAATTTCAGTCAGGAGACTGGTGGGCTAGAGACCCATGCAAGACAATGGTAATAGTTCTTGGCAGCCAACTGGCAAACAAAGATCCAGGAAAACTCAAGATGTAGATCCAGTCAGAAGGCTAGACAAAGGAAGACAATTAATGTAGTACCAGACAAAGGGCTGGGAGTCTGGAACTCAGACAAGCAAGTTCTTTGATCCAGTCAGAAGGCTGGCAGGAAGAAGCCAAGAAGAGCCATGACATAGCCTCAGCTGGAGGCTGGAGACCCAGGAGAGTCTATGATATATATATAGTCCCTGTCATATGGCTACCAGGCAGATAAATTAGCAAAGACAAAGATGTAAATTCATTCAGAAGACTGTAATGTAGAAAATAAGGAAAACAAAATATGTGTATCCAGTCAGAAGGCAAGAAGCCTGCTGTCCAAGGATATATAATAGTCTAGACAACCTCTGTAGGAAATCTTCTAAAACATATTCTTGTTGACAGAGACTTGTGTTTTTTCTTATGCATCTCCTAGTTGACTGAGGCCTGCAGACACTTAAAAGACAATGTGTTTTGTTCATATTTTACTGATTTAAATCCAAATCTCAACCAAAAATAGGTTCCAAGTTTATACACACAACAGTCATCACAGAGGCCCCTTCAGATCAGCACTGTGACCCTATGTACAACTAATTAATTTATCTTTTAAACACAGTGTTATGGTCTGTTGCTACAAGATGTTCCAGGTCTTCTCTCATCCTAGAAGTGGTCATTTATCCATAATAGCTTTGGTCTTTGTCTGAAGAATGTGATATAAATAAGATCATATGAGTAGAAAGGGAAAATGGCATATAACATTTAACAACAAATAGATGGTCACTATGATATTGGCAGCAGAATGATAAATCAGAAGAAAATGCAATCCAAGAAAAATGGATTCAAGTAATTTGTAACCAGAAACTGACTATCAGGTATGAAGGGTGGTAGCACGATTCCCAGATGAGAACAGGCAAACACAAGGTCCATGCACCTCCCACATCTAAAATTGTACTGTCTTTGTTTTAGATTTGCGTGATGAAAAAACTCATGTATCTAGGCCTCGGTGAGTGTTGCAGTGTTTCCCATGACTTAGATATAATGAAGAAGGGCAGATGAGGGGTCAAGTGTGTGTGTGTGTGTGTGTGTGTGTGTGTGTGTGTGTGTGTGTGTGTGTGTAAATTGCATGGGCCTTGAGTCAAACAGATCTGTCTGTGAAGCTACTGTTTCATGTGATCCCTAACCAGAAGGTCACAAAGGAGAAAAAACATTCCCAAAAATTTACCAAAAGTTTCTGGAATTTCCATGTGTCTTGAATGTATCAGTGCATCTACCATCTTCATTGCATGGGGTCTCCCCCTAGATTTCACTGGCTTTAGTAAAGACATTTTACTATTTGAAGTAATAATTTCAAAAGAATGTGGTGTTAATGAAGGAGTATTCTGAACCAGGACTCAGTCACTTCAAACTGAGCTAGAGATGCTGAGAGGAACATGCACTGTGAGCCCATAGGAAAATTCCCTCCATGGTGGCATCTGGGATGCAGGGGGCTCCGAACACACCAGACAGGCTCCAGCCCTTAGCAGGTGCACAATACCTTGGGGGAGAGGTTTTCCCTCAAGAAGTGGTTCTCATTTATATCAAAAACATTATAGATATTAGAATAAGACTTTATACAGAAATATGATGTGCCCTTCAATATTCTACTGTATATGAAGCATTTACTTAATCAACAAGGTCAATGAGAACCACATTAATATAAAAATCCTAAGGTTTTCAATTATCTTAATAGGAAATGGAGGGAAAACAGGTATTTTTATTAATTCAATGCATTTAAATACCGTGGGACTCACTGATCATGGGAGTTGACAACAACAAGCAAATGACAAAATACAGAGAATGTTGAGGCCATTTGAATCCTGCTTAATATTTTCATCTTTCAACAAATGGTACCTGTTTCTGTAGGATGGACGTGTTTCCTTTTAAGTATTTAATATATTGTTTAATCAAAGAACTGTAATAATTGTATCATTATGCATATATTCTGACCATTTGTTCATTATTACTTTCTTTCTATTTTGTATACCTCATATTCTTTTATTAATAACCAAACTTTTTAGGTTCAAAGGTTGATATTGGCTTAGTGTTTGATTCTATGCAGTTTTCTCCTGTGTATTAACACACTCTCTCTTTGCTAGACCTTTAATATGAAACTTTTTGCAAATCTACTCATGTCTAAATTTGATACTTGCAGCAGTGATTGCACTTGTTGAAGTTTCTCATTGCTAGGAGGACAAGAGAGTTCAGGTTCCCCTGTGATACTTTGCTTTAGGTTCTTATATCTTTACACATTCCCTTTTTGTTATCCTGAAGACAATCAGTTTCAGCTCTCCCAAGTGCACTCCAGTTTTATTTTTGACAGTTTTTAATGTGGTAGAAGGGGATGGACTAAGGAACGATATCTGATCTTCTAACGTAGCCAGGTTCCCCAGCAGGCATCATGATGATGCTTGGTCTCCGTGAGAATTCTCCTGAGTCCTTGTTCATCTTCCAGAGGCAATTCAGGTCTATGTGTTTCTCTCTCTTCTTCTAGGATGGAATGACTTTTGTTTTTCCCAGTTCTACTCACTCACATCTCCAATGTTCCTCCATCTCTGTCCTTTCTGCCTTCATATTTGCTGTTTCCTATAGATTCAGGCTGTTGTTCCATATGATAGAAAGCATTTCTAGTTCTAAAAAAAAGAAAACCTTCTGTGGTGAAGTCCCTTTGCCTCCCATTATTTATGAGTAGCACCCTGTCCTAGGATAATGGTATTGGAGTTTTATACTGCAGATTAATTCTTCATTGCAGTATTGATGGTAATGAACATGGACACAAATGCACTTCCAACAAGTGAGTTCTTCCTCTCTTTTTTTTTTTGTGTTGGAGTCTCATTCTGTCACCCAGACTGGAGTGCAGTGGCTGCTTCCAGCCACCACAGCCTCGACCTGCTGGGCTCTGGCAATGCTTCCACCTCAGCCTTCCTAGTAGCCAGAATTACAAGCATGCGCTACCATGCCTGGCTAATTTTTTTATTTATTGTAGAGATGAGGTCTTGCCAAGTTGCCCAGGTGGGTTTCAAACCCGCGGGCTCAGGCAATCCACTCACCTCAACCTCCCAAGGCATGGGATTTACAGACTGAGCCACCGAGCCTGGCTGAGTTCTTCCTCTCTTTCAGTCATAGCCAGCTGTGGGGAAAGGGATATTGCCAAGATCCAATCACACCTGAATGAAAGACTTCAATGGGAATAGGAATTTCCTAACTTTGTGGCTTTTAGAAAATTCAAACTATGACACCTTTATTGCTTTAGGCTTTGACCTATCCAATACGTAGTTCTATCTTAGTCTTGTCCTAGTCTACATGTCATCTGCAGGCTTCTGTCCAAAATAAGTTAAATAAGAGAATGTTGGTTTATTTATTCACCTAAATTTGATCCATTATTAAGAACATTGAATTTTTGATAGACAATACAGCATGACTGTATGCAGAGACATTTTTGCTAAGTAAAATATAACAGAAAATAAAAGTATAATCTTTATGATTAGGCTTTTGTAAATCCTAGAAACTGTAAATTCATCTAAAGTGTCACAAAAAAAGATAAGTAGATGCCTAGTGAGAACTGAGAGAAAGGAATGGGAAAGGATAAATTTACAGAAGAACTACAGAAAGTATAGAGGGGAAATTACTCGTTTGACATCTTGACAGTCATGATGGTCATGTCAGTATTTATCAATTAGTAAGAAGCTGTTAAAAATAGAAATTGATAATTATAAAAAATGTGTAGCAAAAAACAATCTTAAATGGCTGATGAGAGGAGTGGTCATCATACATGAATCCCTCTCAAAGTTTTGTCACATCTAAATACAATAAAACAGAGAATGGTATTGGATATAAAATCTCAATGTTTTTCCTCCAGCTACTGAGTCACAGGCAATAATCCATGTGTCCTAGAAGCAGTGAATCACAATGCCATTGTGCTTGTAGAATATATGTGTACAAGGGAATATCAAGAATTTCTTAAAATTAGATAATTTTGTTGTAAAGATGTTCGTTTTAAAGTATATGTGGAAGACTGTGATAGGTAGCATCAATGCAGCATTTGAGTTTCAGTCATGTAACACATAATTTTCATAAATATCCCCGTTAATGTTTGGCACAGTATAGGTTTGAAGCACAAAATAGAAGAGATTCATCAAGTGAAAGGGCAGTACTCTTCTGTTAAGTAATTAGCTGAAGTTATAGTTAAAGTAGACACAATGTAAATAAGATACATGAAAATCCACTAATGAGTGGAAGCTCGAGAATATTTACCTAAATGTGTCCAAATGGTTCTTAGGACATGGCTCCTGGGAGACCCACCATTAGAGTTTTCTAGAATCTTGTTTCTTTTTTTTTTTTTGAGTTGGAGTCTCACTCTTTCACTCGGACTGGAGTGCAGTGGCCACTCCCGGCCACCACAGCCTCGACCTGCTGGTCTCCGGCGATCCTTCCACCTCAGCCTTCCGAGTAGCCGGAATTATAGGCATGCGCTACCACGCCTGGCTGATTTTTTGATTTATTGTAGAGATGAGGTCTTGCTGCCCAGGCAGGTCTCGAACCCGCAGGCTCAGGCAATCCACTCACCTCAGCCTCCCAAAGGCGCGGGATTACAGGCTGAGCCACCGAGCTCGGCTGAGAATTTTGTTTCTGACTGACTACACTTGACAAAGAATCAACCCTTGCTGCCCTTAAGTTTCCCCAAGGTGTTTTTTTAAGATAATATCCAGAGACCCAGAGTTCTAAGATGGCTACGAGACAGGTCAGGCTGTGAGAGTTTCCTCAAAAGCAGGTGTCCATAAAGTCTCTCTCTGTGAATAGGCATGCATAGGAGAGTGGAGGCTTGGGGGTGACTGCAAACCCCACAGCCCTGAGATTGAAGCACAGGCAGGCATGCAAAATTGTCTGCTATTGTTCATGGGGACCCTCCAGAGAGGAGCCCACTGAGTTCAGCTGATTCTCATCACCTGTCCCCTGGCCCACACCAACACCTGTTATACCAAATCAGCTGGAGCCCGGGATAAGATCGGTAGAGAGAGAGAACTGGGAAGAACCAGAGAGGAGACCCATACCTGTTAAGGAGACACTGATCGTACACAGCCATTTTCTCTGTCCCAGGAACAGGTATTGCCCCAGTCAGCACCATCCAGCCTCCAACTTGGGACCTAAGGCAATCTCATCACACTGGAAGAGACAGAAGCCCCTACCCCATGCTGGATCAGACACAGGCCAGATCTGAGCGGCAGAATTGATAGGCAGCAAGCCAGGAGAGTCCAGATCTGATCTACACTCCTCCCACAGCAGGCCTGGGGCATCTGACCCAAGCTGTGAGCACAACAACTTGCACTGAGAGCTAGAGACCAGAGCTGAAAGGACTTGGGACTTACAGGAATTAACTCAGAGCCAGATTGGCTCCTTGGTTTTATTTTTTTTCCTGTTTGTTTTGCTCATTTTTGTCCTTTTTGTTTCAGTTTTTTCTCTTTCTTTCTGTTTTTGATAACGTTTTCATATTTGCTTTGTTTCTATTATTTTACTGATTTTTCTCTATTCTTTAGACTTCCTGCTTGTGGTATGGGAAGAGTACAACAATAGGCAGGTTTTTGGTGAACTGTGTGTTTGTATGATTATCTGTATGTTTCAAACTTTTTAAATCTTTTCTGCCTTTGTGTCTCTCTTCATTTATTAGTTGGTAAGTCTGTCTGTCTTCCCTAGTACTGTTTGTTCTCTCCACCTTCCTTTAACCCACCTGCATTCTTTTTCCACCATTTTCCCTTTCCTTATTTCATTTTGCTTCCAGGGATCAAACCAACAGCCCCACTACATGGACACATTGTAAGGCAGTGGGAAGTGGGTTCCAGGGTAGCAAACACCTATCTATGGATACTGGGATCTGCAGATAGATTTGGAATCACAGCTCCCCCTCAATTAAATCTCAAAATTTCAAAAAGTACAGTCCCAAGCCCACAGTCCAGCTTCATAAATGAACAAAGTGAGAAAATCCACATAAGGAAGAATAGGCAACTGAATAAACAGAAGTAAAAGCAACCACACCATCCCTGAACAAAAGAATTAAAGAAGAGGAAAAAAAGTGGGGGGAAGGAAAATCTACACAAATGAAGAAAAACTAGAAGAAGAGTACGAGTTTCCACACAGATCCCTAGGAGGTCAGACACTGAGAAAACAGACTTTGGAATGCAAACAGTGAAAAACCCCAGAATGACTGGCCTCAAACTGCAAACCCAGATATCAAGATATTTGTAGAGAGAATAAAAAAGAATTGAGGAGAGACAAGAGGAATAAAGGAAAAATTGATAACTGAGATAACAGCAGTAAAGAATACTGTGAATGAAATAAATAACAAACTGATAAGCATGGAAAGCAGAATTATCCAAGCAAAAAAATGAATCTCAGAGCTTGAGGACCAAAATATGGAAGTTACCAAAATTGTTAAAAACATAGAACAGAAGCTGAAAAAGAAAGAAGAAAACATTCAAGGATGAGTGACTATTTCAAGAGACCAAACTAAAGAGTAATTGGACTTCCTGAGGTAGAAAGAGAAACAGAGACCACCCTGGAACAAACATTCCATGAAATTATTCATGAAAACTTCCTTCATATCATCAGTGATGTGACCATTCAAACACAAAAGATTCAGAGAACCCCTGCAAGACAACAATGGAGAAGACAAACTCCTACACACATAGTAATTCACTTAAACAAAATAAGTATAAAAGAAAAAAGTCCTAAAGGCAGCAAGAGAAAAAGGTCAGAATAAATACTAGGAAGAGCAATGAGAATAGCAGCAGTTTTATCTATATAAACCCTTTAGGCAAGGAGAGCTTGGAGTCCAATCTGAAAGTTCTCAGAGATAAACAATTTCAACCAAGAATAACCTACCCAGCTAAGCTAGGCTTCATCAGTGAGGGAGAATTAAAATATTTTCCAGATATTTAATCCCTACGATTTTATGCTGCTTCTAGACCAGTTCTACAAGAAGCACTTAAGAAAGTACTAAACACCAAAGAAAGGGAAAAAAGAACAGCAACATCCTTCACAAGAGTGCAGGACAAAGATTGAAAACATACATGAATCAACCCCAAAATCAAAAGAAAGACAACAAACAAACAGGAACAACAACAACTCTATAAGAACCTCATGACAGGGATAAACTCTAACATTTCAATAATGAGCCTGAATGCGAATGGACTAAATGCAACACAGAAAAGATATAGAATGGCAAAATGGATAAAATATCATGAGTCAACAACATATTGTCTCCAATAGATTCTTCTCACAAGAAAGGACACTCACAGACTCAAAGTAAGAGAATGGAAAGCAAAATTTCAGGCAAATGGGACACAAAAGAAAGCAGGAATTGTGATCTTAATTTCATACAAAATAACCTTTAAGCTATCAAAATTGAAAAATACAGAAGATCACAATATAATGATAAGAAATTAAATCCATCCACAAGAAATATCCATCCTAAGCAAATACACACCCAACATAGGAGCACCAACTTTAATAAGGCAGCTTCTAGGCAAATTTAAAAAGATATTGATTCTAACACTGTCACAACTGAGGACATTAATACTCCACTCACAACCCTAGATGGATCATAAAGACAAAAGATCAGCAAGGAGACAGAACCTCAATATGACTCTTGACAAAATTGACTTAATTGATATCTACAGAACACTCCACCCGATGAGCACAAATTATACAATCTACTCATCACCACATGGAATGTACTCTAAGATTGACAATGTCCTTGGCCATAAATCAAGCATAAACAAATTTCATTAGATTGAAATTTTGCCATGAACCTTCTCTGACCATATAGGAAAAAAAAATAAATATCAATACCAACAAAGTTCCCCCAAAACCCACAAAGACATGGACATTAAGCAACATGATGTTGAACAACTCCTGGGTCAACATGGAAATCAAAGCATAGATAAAAAGATACCTGGAAACAAATGAAAATGAAGAAACATCTTACCAAAAACTCTGGGATGCCATAAAGCAGTAGTAAGAGGGGAATTCATATTTCTATAAACACACATGAGGAACATGGAAAGATCACAAGTTAACAGCCTAACAAGTCACCTAAGCAAGCTGGAAAAGCAAGACAACCAAAACCCCAACTTCAGCAGAAGAATCCAGACCACCAAAATAAAAGGCCAAATCCAGGACATAGAAGTCAAAAAGATCACACAAAAAAATCAATGAAAGAAAAAACTGGTTCATTGAAAGGATAAACAAGATTGATGGTCCCTAGCTATACTGATCAAGGAAAAGAGAAAAAAAGCCCAAATAAACTCAATCAGAAACACAGAAGATGAATTCACAACTGACACTGAAGAAATGCAAAAGATTATCAGAGACTATTATGTACACTTGTATGGAAACAAACTTGCAAACCTAAAGGAAATGGAGAACTTTCTGATATCACCCAACCTTCCCAGTTTGAAACAAAAAGAAATTGAGACCCTAAATAGAATAATAACAGTCCAGGAAATGGAATATACCATAAGAAAACTACCTACAAAAAAAGCACTGCATCAGATGACTTTCCAGCTGAATTCTACAAAACATACAAGGAAAAACTGATACCAATTCTACTGAAAGTATGTCAGATGATTGAGAAAGACAGAACACTCCTCAAATAATTTTATGAAGCTAACATCACATTGATGCCCAAGTCAGGTAAAGATCCAACAACGAAAGAGAACTATAGGCCAAGATCCTTGATGAACATAGATGCTAAAATTCTCAGCAAGACCTTAGCAAACTGGATTCAACAACACATATCAACAATCATCCACCAACACCAAGTAAGCTTCATTCCTGGGATACAAGACTGGTTCAACATTCAAAAGACCATAAATGTAACTAAATACATCAACAGACATCAAAACAAAAATCGCATGATTATATCATTAGATGCAGAAAAAGTTTTTGATAAAATCCAGCACCCTTTCTTTATAAAAACCCTCAAACATCTAGGCATAGATGGGACAATCTCAAAATAGTAAGAGCCATCTATGAGAAAACCACAGCGAGCATACTGCTAAATGCAACCACATCCCCCTGAAAACTGGAAGAAGACAAGGCTGCCCACTCTCACCCTTCGTGTTCAAGATAGTTTTGGGAGTTCTAGCTAGAGAAATCAGAGAAGAAATGGTGATCAGGGATACCCAGATAGGAAAAAAGGAAAACAAGTTATCCCTCTTTGCAGATGACGTGATTTTATATCTTGAAAACCCCAGAGAATCTGTCAAAAACCTCCTTGTACTGATAAAGGACTTCGGCAAAGTTTCAGGGTATAAAATAAATGTGCAAAAAAAAAAAATTGCATTTCTATACACTGACAATAAACAAGCAGAAACCCAAATAAAAAGCACAATTCCATTCACCTTAGCCACAATTTAAAAATGAAATACCTTAGCATCTTCCTAACCAAAGGTGTGAAAGATCTTTACAATGAAAACTACAAAACACTGCACAAGGAAATCAAAGATGACACAAATAAGTGGGAAAATATTCCATATGACATCAATATTGTTAAGATGTCCATTCTACCTCAGGCAATCTACAGATCAAACGCAATACCCATCAAATTGCCAGCAACATTCTTCTCAGACCTAGAATCAATAATACGGGAATTCATATGTAAACACAAATGACCATGAATAGCCAAAGCAATTCTCAGCAAAAAAAAAAAAAAAAAAAAAGCAGGGGGTACCACATTCCCAGACTTAAAACTTTATTATAAAGCTAAATTAATCTAAACAGCCTGGTATTGGTACAAGAACAGGCATGTAGATAAATGGAATAGAATTGAGTTTCCAGAAGCAAAACCTCAATTTCTCAACCAACTCATCATCAACAAAGCATCCACAACCAACAACTGGGGAGAGGAGAACCTATTCAATAAATGGTGCTGGGAAAACTGGCTGAACACATGCAGAAGATTGAAACAGGACCCCAACCTATCCCCATACACATAAATCAACTCTAAATGGATCAGAGACCTATATGTAAAACCTCAAACTATAAGAACCTAAGAAAATGCAGGCAGCACTCTTTTGGAAATTGGAACCGGCAGCTAATTCTTGATCAAAGTTCCAAGTACCCCTGCCATAAGGGTTAAGATCAACAAGTGAGACCTTACCAAACTAACAAGCTTCTGCAAAGCCAAAGAAACCATCAAGAGAGCAGGGAGACAGCTCACAGACTGGGAAAAAAATATTTGCCAAATCTATGTCTGACAAAGGTCTAACATTTAGGATCTACAAGGAATTCAAACATGCTGAAAGGGGGAAAAAACACAGCCCCATTACAAAGTGGGCAAAAGATATGAATAGGCAGATCTCAAAGGAAGACAAATGAACAGCTTACAGATACATGAAAAATATTCAGCCTAACTAGCCATCAAAGAAATGCAACTTAAAACTACACTGATATACCACCTAACTCCAGTCAGAATGGTCATCATCAATAACAAAAAATAATAGATGCTGGATAGGATGTGGTAAAAAGAATTTCTTCTATACTGTTGGTGGGAGTGGAAACTAGTACACCCTCTGTGGAAATCAGTGTGGTGAGTCCTAAAACTTCTAAAAATTGACCTTCCATGTCCCCCGGCAATCCTCCTACTGGGAATATACTCAGAAGAACTCAAATCACTCTATTAAAAAAAAACCTGCATACTTATGTTTATAGCAGCATTGTTCACAGTAGTAAGAACATGGAACCAACCATGCTGCCCACTGAGAGAGGACTGGATACAAAAATGTGGTACATACACACAATGGAATATTACACAGCCATAAAGAAGAACAAAATCATGAACGTCACAGCAAACTGGATGGACATAGAGTCTATAATACTAAGTGATCTTTCACAAAAACAAAGAACTGGGTATCACATGTTTTCACTCATATATTGACCTTGAACAACAATCATAATACTATAAGAAAAAGATTGACAGTATCGGGAAACTTGGGGGAGTGGGGAGGGCAGAGAGGTGGGATTGGCAGTAGTAAAAAACTGCCTGGCAAAGGTGTACACCTCATCAACAAGGGGACCTGCACAATAAATATTTGTATACCAAACCCTGAATTGTACCCCACAATATTAAAACAAAATACAATAAAATAAAAAGTTAGTATCTGAGTTGTCTAAATCGGGTAGAGTTGCTTAATAGAAAAACATAAATAATATTCATTTACAATAATCTGGCACATATTATTTGAGTAATACGCACAATTCCACATTTCATGTTCTTTATTATTTAAAATCAGGAGATAATCATTACTTTTATAATGATGCCCTTAAGTGTCTCGGGAGTTTTTTATTCTTGGGGCTCAGATAATGCTATAATCCTGGATAAGGTCACAGGTGTGTCTTGGTTATCTGATGAATCAGTGTCTTCCTCCTTCATATTGTTGCAGGGTCAGTGAATAATCCTAGGTGGTGACCAGATTCTTGGTGTCATGAACAAAAAAGTGGATTAAACACTCACAAAGACAAAGGAAGCTAAATCAAAGAGCAGGGTTATTTTTGCTTTTGGGTTTGTTTGTTTGTTTGTTGTTTTTAGCAGTAGGACCAAAGCAGTACATACCAAATTAAAGAAGATGGACTGGGCTTGAGCTGGAGTAGCTAAATAGCAGTGAGTTGAACAAAGTTAGCACTTTTTCCATAATTTTCAATGGGAAAGTAACCTCTATTTTGAAAAGCATCAAAAAAATGTTTGACAAACGTTTCTGGGGTTACATGTACCTACTGAGGGAAGGGAAACATTATAGATCACTGTGTTTGTCTATGCCACCACCCCATAATTTTAAATGTATGTATGAGATTCAGTCCCTGTGCATTAGCTCTTAACTAGCTCTTTTTCATGGACAGGATACAGGGAGTTCAAGCAAGTTCCTTTTGTGCATGTGTCATACCTGTGGTGTAAGTGTAATGGTCTTCTAATTGTACCCCAGGAAGGCATGTCACATATTGTCCTAGGAGTCTGCTTAAAAATTTATATTCAGTTCTGAATTCTCCTTGTGTCCCGCCCTTGGAAGTT
This sequence comes from Carlito syrichta, assembly GCF_000164805.1. NCBI lineage: Eukaryota > Metazoa > Chordata > Mammalia > Primates > Tarsiidae > Carlito > Carlito syrichta. The sequence continues at coordinate 95,348 of NW_007252703.1, forward strand.
GATTAATGTAGTAGGCTTATGACTTATCTCCTTTTCCCATGGCTTCTTATCTGTTGAGGCTCAAATTCTAGTGTACATCCTATGTCCTGCCTCAATGTTATCCAAAAATCTGAGATGGAGGAAACTTGCAATAGTTTCTAACATTCCCATTTTGATTCTACTTCCAGAACATGAAAGAACCCCTTTGTTACAAAACACCTCAAAGATATACACTACTCTGAAAGCAATTGGGTTTTGCCCTGGTATCTGTTTAACTGGAAAGCTCTAATAAACACATATATTAACATCTCCTTTGCCTATTTTACACCAGGCAGAGGAATATACCCTACAGAATGCTTATAATGTGATACAAATTCCTGATTAATAGCCTACCATTTTATTGTTTAGACATGTCATCAAAAAGTAATACTAAGTCAATGTGCTAATGGTAGTGTCTCATAAATTGATGGGATGTACACAATATTCCATTTTAAGATGCAACTGTTGTCAGGGTAATCTGGGTATTCAGCCATGTTGCTGTCCACTCTACCTTTTACCACAAGTCAATTTAGACCACATATGGAAAGAAGGATAATTTCAGAATCATTTTTAGCTTCATGCCTCCTGATTATTATGTGAGGTTATTTTAGCAGAGAGTGAAAAGAAAGACAGAAAGAAGGAGAGAGAGAGAGAGAGAGAGAGAGAGAGACTTGAATTGATGGAAAAATTACAACTTACCAATATCAGAAGCCTGTATGTGAGAGTTTCCAGGCTTGGATAATTCAACAGTACACGGATCCAGGTAGTTACTTGGGTAGTTAATTTTAATAAAATAAACTCAGTGTGTCAAGTTCATCCCCCAGTTGACACCCATCATGCGTGGACATGGTGACTTCAGTCCCAAGAGTCACACAAAGATATAAAAATGTACTTCCAGGGGGAGGAGAAGATTCTTTTGAAATTATCTTTGAAGGACCAGAAACACCACAAAGGATCATCTCTCCACCTCCCTGAATATAATTACATCGAATATTCCCATGTACACCTGTCCTGATAGGCATAACAATAATTTTTCATCAACCATTTTTATTCTATAAAGTGGAGAGACACTGACAAGAGAGTTTTCAATTAGTAAATTAAAGTATATTCAAATCATTACCCACATCTTCTCTGATTATTTCCTAGTAATGTTTATTTTCATCCCTGCTCCCAATATTTATGACTGAAGTAGTGAATCCAAAGAATAACAACAAAACAAGGCAATGAATATCTACATATTCATCATCATAAAACTGAAGCAAGACAATTTTTTTCTGAGCACAGCTGTCACTCAAAATACACTGTTTCTAACTTTTGTAATTATTTAACACAGACACTCTATCCTCTACAAACATCTGGCCTCCAGTTTCTCTGAGTTCATAATCTGTTCTTAGCTTCTTTTCTAAACACTTTACAGAGGTGAAAATAAGCTGTCAGATGGAACTTCCCTTAAATAGGGTGTGGCAGAAAGGGTACACTTCTACACTGTTGGTGGGAGTGCAAACTAGTGCAATCTCTGTGGAAAACAGTATGGCGATTCCTAAAAGCTCTAAATATTGACCTCCCATATGACCCCTCAATCCCCCTAATGGGAATATACCCGGAAGAACTCAAATCACTCTATAAAAAAGATACCTGCGCACGTATGTTTATCGCAGCATTGTTCACAATAGCAAGAACCTGGAAGCAACCATGCTGTCCATCAAAAGAGGACTGGATTAAAAAAATGTGGAACATATACACGTTGGAATACTATGCAGCCATAAAAAAGAACAAAATCATGAATTTTGCAGCAACCTGGATGGAACTAGAGTCCATAATACTGAGTGATCTCTCACAGAAACAAAGATCTGGTATCTCATGTTCTCACTCATATAGTGGACCTTGAACATCCAACATAATACTATAAGAAAATGACTGACAGTGGTGGGAAACTATTGGGGGGGAGGGAAAGGGAGATGCGATTAACGGTAGTAAATATCTGTCTGGAGATAGGGAGACACCTCTTATCAACAAGGGTGCCAGAACGAAGCATATTTGTATACCTAACCCTTAACTGTACCCCACAGTATCATAATAAAAAATATTGATTTAAAAAATAAATCTCAACATCAACTCTACTGCTTCATTTAATTCTTCTTCTAGACATGATAACTGATTTATCTTGGCCTATTCATTTCTGATGTCTTTTAAGGACACCTTGTTTAAATCCTAACCTCTGCTTTTTTGTCTCTATAACAATTTGGGAGGGCTTTTCCACTAGCATTATAGCATAATCTAATGTGCTGATGAATTTGTTGCTAATAAAACCTACAAAGATCACAAGATATTTGCCTTTCAACCAAATTGATTATTTATTTGCTTGAGATGAGCATGCCCTAGAAACTCATTCACATCTACAACAATGTGTACCCACCTATTTGTGGTTTTTTTGAGGGCTAGTTTTGACAAAGGAAGGGTTCATTTCTCCCAACCAACGTCCACCACTGAGTTTTCATTGAAATGCATATGTTAATGGGTAACATGTGACTTTCCTGTGGCCTAGGTGGGACCTTTACCCACAGAGCAGGTTCAGGTTCAATGGGACGGTCTCTCTGGTGGTAAGAAGGAACCAGGTGAGAAAAAGTCTCCCACACAAAGCAGATAATGTCAGATGGTTCTGGGGAACCCACAGGATCATGGAGTCTGACGAAAGCCTGGTATGGTCTGGTTCTCAGCTGTAGCCGCAGGATTCATTTCATTGACTTCCTCCTCTGAAAACAGACTCCTTTTTTCCACAATTAATCTTTTAACTCCCACCATCCACTGACTGACCTCAGTCACATGGTCAACCATGAGCGAGCAGTGAATGTCACCTGCTGCATCCCACCGGTGGCTTGAAAGTTCTTGCACTAGTAAAGCCATCCTCTTCTTTACAGGCATTGACAACTTCCCTCCATCCCATTGTTCCTTCAGCAGTGCCAGGTGTTAGCTGATGTCATCACATACCTGCTTTTTTGTGTGGCCACGGCAGTCCTCCTATGCCTGTTCCAAAGGTCTCAGCACATCCTCCATCAGAGCCTCAGATTTGATGACTTGGAAACTTGTGGACTCTGCCCCAGAGGCAGGACAAATCTACACAGGTGAGGGCCTGGGAGCCTTACTTGAAGAAAGTGGAGGCCTCACTGGGGTGGCGCCAAGGGGAAGTCTCTGAGGTGGGGACTCTGGGGGAGCCATCCTGGGGCGTGGCGACCCTCTTGGTGAGCAGAGTGCCCACCTATTATATTTCTTCATCTGTGAGTGAGGGTTCATATTAATTATGAAACAAGTTCATTATTTCCCTAAGGCATGAAACAGTACTTCTGCATCTGCTCAAACAGAAGCCCATGAAACCACCTGGTCAATGATGTTAGATGATGTGTGTTTTCTCACCTGGTTCCGGATGTTGAGGCTGTCCCTTCCCTTTTGTTGTCCAAATAAGGTAAGGCAACTTGTCCTGCTTCTGATGAAAGGACCTATTTTGTCCTGCTATTCTGATTCACTCAATTGGATGACTCACTTGTGAGCATATTCATGGAGTAAATTGCTTACTACTTAATTTACTGAATGAATATTGAACACCCAAGTTGTAATACCCCATATTCAATGCTTTATTCATGTGAGAAAATAGTGGAAAGGGCCTTTTAAACACAGATGAACTTGAATTTGTCTGTTTAGGTGTGAGCACACTAGGCTTCAGCATCATTAACCTGCGCTTATCACAGGTGTGACCTACCAGCAGGACCTGTGTTTCTTGTACACTCTAGCAGTAGGGTTCACAGAAGTTCTCTCAGGTTACCAGGGTGGGTAATGGCACTGATATTAGTAAAAAGAATATACACCAGTGCTGACCTCCTATTAGGGAGTTTATATATAATGCCATAACAATCCCCAATCTATACAGAAACATAGAGAGATCAGGCCACATCCTCAGGGTCACACATTGAGATGAAGAGGAGATAGCCACTACTTTTTATAAGATATCAGACACTATTCCAAGAATTACAATGTCTCAAGAAAGCAACTTGCTGGTGCTTTAACTCAGAGGGTCTCAATCATTCTACAGATGACATCTGTACACTTGTGTTTATTGCAGCATTATTTGCCATAGCAAAAACATGAAAGCAACTGTGCTCCCCATCGAAAATAGACTGGAATCTAGCAATGTGGCATATACACACAATGGAATATTAGGCATCAGCAAAGGAGAACAAAGTTCTGAAATTCACAGCAACTTGGCTGGATTAAGAGTCTATAATACTCAGTGATCTGTCACAGAAGCAAAGAACTGAGTACCACTTGTTTTTACTTGTAAGTGGACGCAGAATAATTATTATAATACTATAAGAAAAGGATTGAAAAAAACTGGACACTGCCAAGGAGGGAGTGTGGGATACATCATCAATAATACTACCTGATCTCAAACCAGGAATAGTGGGAGCCAAAGACAGGTCCAAACTTCACCTATACAATGACGATTTGTATAACTAATCCTGAATTTTACTCCACATATTTAAAATAATTTTTAAAGGCATGCTTCCCTATATCCATGATATGCTGATCACTCATGTTTACACATAAATTTGATGAGATAAACAGCTCCAAGTTAAAAATCCATCAAAGCCTTATTGGTATATTTTCCTTCCTGGGTCCCTACAATCAGTCTGGAGACTGTACGCTAAGACTTGCCTTGCACCTTCCCCTTGAACAATTCTCATGAATAATGAGGACCAATGGATGAAGCACTGATCCCTCCCCACCACTTGCTGTTTTCCATTGTCCTTCAGAAACCCACAGGCATAACTTTTGTCTTCGACTATCCAAACTCCCACTAAATCTAGCTTTAACCCAACAACAACCTAGGGTCTGAGTCCTGCTCACTTTTCCCCAGGGTTTTCCAAGTGACAAGTGCAGGGAGGATACTCAGTAAAGATTGACCATCAATGCACCCAACCCCTCATCATTCTCTAGTGTGTTATCATGCATCCAATCTTTTGTGGACACTCCCTGCACATGTGTGATTCCAGATGGCACAGGCTCTACTGCAGGACAGAACTGTGTACTGTGTGCCAAAAACCAGCTGACCCAGGCCTCCTCTAATACCACCCTACTTTTATAGGTGAACATCCAGATGATCCCATCAGCTGTATAACACTGGGGTGAGCAAGCTTATGATTGGCTTAATCAGGCAGAGGTCAGAAAATTGGATGTTTAGGTTGGTCACTCCTGTCATCACTGATGCCCCCAGATATGTTTAAATAAATGAAACAATAGAAACAACAAAGGAGCAGAAAGCACGACTGAGCTTTGGATATCTTTAAAGTTTGAGAGCTGTGTTGGTGAAAGTGTTCTGAAAGGCATTTTGTGGCGCAAAATCCTACAGCATGTAGGAAAATGGAAGGAGAATTTACTAAGCACATGGTGACTGATGAAGGACAATGTTGGATACATTCTGTCAAGATGATCCTGAGTGGGTGGCTTTATGAGAGCCTATGAATATGAAAATACGGGTAAGAGTGGTCCTCCTTGTCTTTGAATAGTCTTTATGTTTGTTTTCTTTTCTCTTCCTCCTCTTCCTCCCCTTTCCTCCTCCTCCTCCTCCTTCTTCTTCTTTCTCCCTCCCTTCCCAAACTTACATTTCATCCTTTCACATAAAACCTGCAATATATATATAGGTTTACTTTGTGGCATCCCAAGTTCATTATTAGCCCTCTTCATTCTTCATTCTCTTTTATTTGTTTTTTCTCCTCTTATTTTAACATATTAAATGGTCTTTCATTTAGTTTATCATTTGTTTGTATTTCTTTCACTTTATGTATTCTTCTATTAAACCTCTATTGCAGTCCAAGTATTACATTTTCAGCACATAGAATTGTGTTTAATCAATTTTAATTTTTTGTATTTAAGAAAATCGCACATATTTTTTACATTCTTCTCTTAGATCATTGATGCTTGTAATTATTTTTTAAATTTGTGTAAGGCGATTAATATACCACATTTTCACTGGTAGCAGTTAAATTTACTGCTTACAGTATCAATTTAACATTGTATTGAATTAAGCTCAGAGGGATGAAAACACATCCTAGGCCCCACTTTAGAAGGGATAGATTTTGCTCTGTTCTCCACCACTACATCCTCCATAAACCTAGACCAATAATTGGGCAGTGATTGGTCTGAGGGCAATAGAGGGCATCTAGAGGGCAATACTTCTTAGGATTATTTTAGGGAAACTGCTTCTTCTATCCATTGTGTACTTATTCCTTCCTCAAACTAATAAATGTGAAGCTCTTTTGTTAAGAATTACACAAGTTTTCTCCCTAACATGACACATACATATTTACTAACAGGCAGGCACTTCTAGAATTATAGGTGAGTCTTGTTTATCTAGAACAGAACCTGCAGGTGGAAAAAACTAGTTGTTTGTTCATATGTCATAACTACTGTTAATTTCTAGTGGATAAATAACAATTGGTGTGAAACTTCCCCCAATTGTGGTCCCCACATCTGAGAAATTTCCAGGTTACAATATAAGTATATTCTCTATGGCTCTGAATTAGGGTGGACTAGTAACTACGAAAAATACCAGGAGCAATCTCTAGCAAACTCTATAGGAAAATCATTTCTCCAGACTTTTACTATATGGAGAAAGGAAAATTTACCTGATTTTAGTTCCCCAACACTCAGGCTTCCATTGCCAAACAAATGCATAAAAGTACCTAATAGGGTTAAAATTCAATGCAATAGTCTGGAGATGCTGTATTCTGGTGGGGAGTACAGTAAAAACCTAAAAGGTGCATGACCACAGGAAACATTTTGTAAAGTTCACAGTCCAGATGAAGAGTTTCACTAAATAACTCAGACTCAATTTTGAGCCTATGTAATGTTCACATGCCCTATAACTACCAGCTTACCTGTTTAATTAATCTAGATATAAGTGAACTTGCAGCAATGCACAAACTATCTTAGGGAGAGAACTTGGGAAAACCCAAGGGATATGAGAGATATAATGTCAAAGACGCTAGAATAGTTTGAAGCTTCTGATATCAACCAGCTTGTGATCAAGGTCAACATCCTCCCTCATTGATTTCATATTCATTTCTCCTGTGTCATCTGCAGGTTTCTCAGGTGAGAACAGGTGAACTCAACATGAATGTGCTTCCCAAGTCTCCACTTGTGATTTGTTTTATTTAAGTCTACTCAACAAAGAATGTCACATAATAAGGCCTAGAGTAGATTTTGGGGGCGCTTCCCATGAACTCAATTGAAATCAGCCTGTGTGTGTATGTGTGTGTGTGTGTGTGTGTGTGTGTGTGTGTGTGTGTGTGTGTGTGTGTGATTGGAATGCTAAACCTGGAATGGATTTTGATATACAGGCATCTGCCCTTGCAGATATTTGCAGAAGCAATATTCAACTGGAAGAGCCTACAAAGTTACGAGGCTCCACTGAAGCCCCCTAAAGTTTCAGGGACCACTATGATTCCACTGATTCAGACCATCTGGAGATCCAGGAAATGGAACCAGTGGTGGTTTCAAAAAATTCTTTTTTGTGTCACCCAGCAGAATTCATTAGTTTTACTAAGGCCAATCCTCTATTTCAGGAGATGATATGAGAAGTGTAGGATATCACTGAAGGAACATTCTGAGCCAGGACTCAACCACTTCATACTGGTCTACAGAGCCTGAAAGGAACATACTCTGTGAGTCCTGAATGAACCTGCCTGCAGGGCTTCAGGAGAATTGCAAGGGATGACATGATCCATTCAAATAGGCTCCAGTTCTGGAGCAGGTGCACCTGAGGCTGGGGGGGGGGGTGTTAATATAAGGGCCTGGTTCTTCCTTTTTATATAGCAATCCAAATAATAGTTCAACAAGTTGTTTTGTGGTTTTAAATATTGTGTTCTTCTGGGAACATTTACATCCCTCTTGAAGGCAATAAGTACTCTATTTAAATGCAGGTTTCTTAGAGTGTAGATATCTTTATAACGAGTACATAAAGATAAGGATGACTTTATCCAATCAGTTGGTGCTGAATTGTGGTTTTCAATATGTTCCCTGTAATGAGACATTCATATTCCAGGGCTATGTAACCTTTCCTGACAGAGTACTGGTAGATCACAGAATGTGTCAGGTGCATATAGCAAATGGATCAGAAGCCAACATATAAAGATGAATATCAATGGATATGAATGACAAGTATATAAGTACTGTGTTAAAGTATATTATTTTCAACTGAGAATAAAACCAAGATTTGTCCTAAACATAAATTCCTTGACACGATTTTGGAAGTGTCATTTCATCCAAGTTACATAGAACTCATATGGTCAATGGAATCAGAAACTCCCCTCCAGTCATGCATCACAGGGCTAATCTTTAAAGCAAATTAAGTTTTTGTTTGTTTGTTTGTTTGTTTAAAGAGAAGCCTGGGAGAGCAGGACACATGTGCTGAAAGAACTGTCTCAGGAATGTCGAGATGTCATAGCTGCCAGTGATACTTCGGAGACATTCACATGGGACAAGTGGTCACTCCCTTCAAGTGATCACTCGACTATGCTTCTGTTAATGGTACCGGGATGGGGATATAGACACCTGATAGGGTCATGGACAGTGATGTTACTAAATGATTTGGGTTGTCTCCATGCTAATAAAATGTAGATTCTAGTGAATTGTGTGATATGAGAGAAAGTGTTCTTCAATGAAGGAGCTCAGCATACACATAGTTCAGGGAATAACAGTGGTCATAAATCCACAAGCAAGATTAGGACATAGATGTCAACATAAGACTGTTACATGGTTCATGTGTCATCTAGCTACTCTTTCTCAAGCTGGGTCGGGCCTTAGGCTATGAATTGCCTGTCTCATGAATATGCAAATTACCTGATGTCTTCTGAGTTAAATATTGATACTTCTGTGCCCTGATGGCATCATCCGACATCACATCCCACCTCTAGAAAAGCCCATGTGAACACAGCTTTTCACCATGGGCTGGACCTGGAGGATCTTCTTTGTGGCAGCAGCTACAAGTTAGTAGATCCCCAGTCTTAGGGTTGAGGAGAGTACCAGGACTAGTCAAGGGGAATTTCATCCACGTGTGTCTCCTCTCCAGAGGTTCCCACTATGAGATCCAGTTGTTTAAGTCTGGGTCTGAGGTGAGGAACCCAGGGGCCTCAGTGAAGGTCTTCTGCAAGGCTTCTGGATACATCTTGACCAGATACTATATATACTGGATGTGACAGGTGCCTGGACAAGGTCTTGAGTGGATGGGAAGTGTTGAGATTGAAGATGGTGCCACAAACTATGTTCAGATGTTCCAGGGAAGAGTCACCATGACTGGTGACACATCTGTGAACACAACCTACATGGAGCTGAAAAGTCTGAGTCTTTAAGACACAGACATATATTATAGTGTAAGAGACACAGTTTGAAACCCACATCCTGAGAGTGTCAGAAACCCTGACAGGTAAAATAGTGGTCTTGGGCCTGAGGCAGTGACAAGGATTATGAATTCAAATCCTGTTGTAGAATATGGGGTTAACTTATTGAAGTAAAGAAATAATAGAAATGTGTATATACCGTAATTATATGGGACATTTTACCTACAACACTTACTCTGCAGCATCGTTTTAGATTTTCATTCAGGGAGTTGGAAAGAAATCCAGTTAATAAAGCTGATATGAAAATTCTCTTGAAGATATCAATGAAAACATAGATTTTGAATCAGTTTTGTAAATATTTTGGAAAAAATCTGCTTGAGCACATTTTTAGTCTACCAAAAATTGTTAAATAACTTCCATTTTATGAACTTTCCCATCCCACCAGCAATGCCTATACTTATTTTTCCTCCACAATTTGATTCTTAATTTGCATCATGAGTGTTGTCTATTTTAAGCATTCCAATTGGTTAACAGTAGTATTTCATTGTTTAAAGGCACATTTTTATCATGAAATTTCATATTAAACAAATTTTAAATAGTTTTTGATGAAATGTCTGCTCTGATGTGAAAAATATTTAATTTAAAATTGATGATTTTAAATATACTTCAAGAAAAGTATGGCTTTTATGCAATAAAAATGAGATAATATAAGAAATAATTCATTAAACAAACATGGATGCATTGAACATCATTAACATTTAAAACAGGAATGGGTGGGAAGATCATGGCCAAGGCAGTCAGACAATGTGAGTCGCGATGTGAGTGAGTGGATGGAAAATTTTATGTGTGTGTTGGTGAGTGTGTGTTGGCTTGTGAATGGCTGAATGAGTAAGGGCTAGGGAGTCAGCAAGTGTGGCTCTCCTGGTGCAGTGGGGTGTGTTGCAGTCACTCTCCTTGGATCTTAGTGACTCCTGGTATGCAGAAGCCAAGTGCCAATTTTTAAAATCAACAAAACCCTTCCTGGAAAGAAAATTCTGGGAGATATGGACTAAGTGGTGGCTTTTGAGTAAGTGAAAAAAGGCCTCCTGGTGCAGCAGCTGGTGCTTCCGCTTCTCTGCTTGATCCCTGGTGCTTCCCAGTCACAGAAGCCACGTGAGAATGTTTTTTAATGGACAAAAGTTTTCCTTTGAAAAAGTGGCAGGGAGAAATTACTGGCTCCGGGCTCTGCCTCATCACTGCTGCAGGAGAGACTGCTAGCTCCAGGCTTTGCCTCAGGACTTCAGCAGCTGGCCAAACACTGGCTACAGTGTCTGTGGAAGGAGCTCAGAGACAGAGTCCCACTGGAGGGGTCAAAAGAGGCACCCTGTCACCATCTTGAAGGCAGGTCAGAAAAATACTCTGACTTGCTCATCATGGAGCAACAGACCCAATCTCTGTAACTGGTGAATCAACTGCTCAGGCTTGATTGTGACCCAGAGGGAATATCATGAAAGCATAAACTTCAGAGAGTTCTGATGAGTGCTGAGTCTCAGACACCCCATGGCGTTCCCTGATCCAGCCATGTGACAAAGGGTGTTGCCAGAAAAGGGCAAGAAATAACTCCAAAGAGAACAGAGAGACAGAAAAACATCACACCCACAGTTCTAATTCAAAACAAACAAATTCAGAGCCTGAATCATGGAAGAATAGAGGGCTGAGCAAACATCAGAAGGGAAAGCCTCTCTGACAATGAATAATGGAACTAAAGAGAAAAGCAAGAGATCTGTCACAAATGAGGAAAAACCAAAAGAAGATCAAGGTAATTTCAAGTGTAACAAAGAGAAATCTCCTGAAAAATCAGACCCATGAGCCCCAACAATGGAAATCAGGAAAGTCTGACCCCATACAACAGGGATTAGGAAATGGATGGAAAGAGTGAATAAGACTCAAGAAAGAAAAGATGAAACAATGAAAGAAATTATAACAGATTTTGGCAACAAAAAAAATTCATCCAGGAAATAAATAATGAGATAACAAGCATGGAGAGCAGAATGAATCTGACCAAATAAAGAATCTCATAACTTGAAGAACAGAACATGGAATTAAACCATTCTATAAAAAACATAGAAAGAAAACTCAGAAAGAAAGAAAGAACAAAGTCTAGAAGAGATATGCGATTATATCAACAGGTTGAAACTATGCGTCTTGGGTCCCAGCCCCCTCCAGCTCCCTCCCCAGCTGCATTGTCTCCAGCCCAGCACCTGGCACCAAGCCACAGGTCACACAGGGAGTCTCTGGGTGACCGCCCCTCAGAGACATGGGTCCCATTTCTGGCTGAAGTATCCTGTGGGGGGCCCACAGCCACTCTCGTTTCCCACCGCCTGCCCTTTGGAGCTTTGGAGCTCTGGAACTCTGGGCCCACCCTGGCAGAGGCACTCAGCATGAGACCCCAAGCTGGGGGACCCAGACAAGCAGAGAAAAACAGATCTGCTTAAACTACCTTGTCATTCTCCACTCAGAGACTTCCACTGCCCCACCCACCTATCAACAAACTTTACCTCAGTTCCTAAGGCCACAGCATGAAACAGGAGACAAAGCCCCACCACTACGCTGCAATGAAAAACAAAAGAGAGAGGACAGAATCGGAAATCAGAGAAGTGATTTTAGTCTGTTCACTTATTTTGACTTATGATTTTATCATTGAAACTGTTGGTTTAGATCACGTTTGTTGTTTACCTTCTGACTTACACCGTTCCTCTATTTTATTGGCCTGTCTCCATGTAGCCATCAGTACTCTTTAGGGAATCTTTCTTGCATGTCTTTCTTCACTTCTTCCCAACCCTGTGTCTCTTTCTTACCTGATAGTTGGTATGTATATCTGTTTTCCCTCTCACACTTCTCTCTTTCTAACTCCCTATTGACCCCCCCTTCCTCCATTATTTCCTCTTTTATACACCCCCTTTTTAAATCTAGGGACCAAGACTACATACTGCTGAATAGACAGACTGTAAAGCAGAGGGAAAAGGGAACAAAGCCAAAAGACCCTCATAAGGAAGAACAGGACATTTCAGAAAAGAAATAAAATCAACCCCACCTTCCCTCAAAAACAGAATTGACGAAGGGGAGGGAAAGGAGGAGAGGGAGAAAAATCTACAGAAATGAAGAAAAACCAAAAGAAGAGTATGGGTCTCTCCCAGACGCCTGGGAGAGCAGACACTGAGAAAACTGACTTTGGAATGCAAACAATGAAAAGCCCCCAGAATGAAGGGTCTCAAACTACAAATGTAGATATCAAGACAATAATGGAGAGATTAAATAATGAGGAGACACAAGAAGAAACTAGGAAGGAGCTGATATCTGAGATAACAGTAATAAAGAATACTGTGAATGAAATAAATAACAAACTGATAAGCATGGAAAACAGAATTACCCAAGCAGAAGAAAGCATCTCAGAGCTTGAGGACCAAAATATAGAACTAACCCAAACTCTTAAAAACACAGACAATAAGCTCAAAAAGACAGAACAAAATCTTCAAGAGATGAGTGACTACCTCAGGAGGCCTAACATAAGAGTAATTGGACTCCCTGAGGCAGAAAGAGAAACAGAGACCACACTGGAACAAGCTTTCCATGAGATCATTCAAGAAAACTTCCCTTATCTAATCAGTGATGCAAAAATTCAAACACAAGAGATTCAGAGAACTTCTGTAAGACAACAAATGAGAAGACCAACTCCTAGACACATAATAATTCATCTAAACAAAGTAGGCACAC
>NW_007252703.1:108846-111906 GCF_000164805.1 Carlito syrichta
AGAAAAGGAAAAAAGAACAACTTTCTTCACAAGAGTACAGGGAAAAGAATAAAATATACATGAACCAACCTCAAAACCAAAAGAAAGAAAAAAGAAAAACCAGGTGGAAGGACAACAACTCAATAAAAACTCCATGATAGGGACAAACTCTCCATTTCAATAATTAGCCTGAATGTGAATGGACTAAACGCACCACTGAAAAGACATAGAATGGCAAAATAGATAAAATATCGCCAGGCAACAATATACTGCCTTCAAGAGACCCATCTCACTAGAAAGAACATACACAGACTCAAAGTAAGAGGATGGGGAACAAATTTTCAGGCAAATGGAACACAAAAGAAAGGAGGTGTTGTGATCTAATTTCAGACAAAATACCATTTAAGGTATCAAAAATTTAAAAAGATACAGAGAGCCACTACATAATGATAAAAGGTTCACTCCATCAACAAGAAATATCTATCCTAAACATATATGCACCCAACATAGGTGTGCCAACATTCATAAAGCACCTTCTAGAAAAACTAAAGAAAGACATTAACTCTAACGCCATCAAAACTGGGGACTTTAATACTCCACTCACAACCCTAGACAGATCATCAGGACAAAAAATCAGCAAGGAGATCCGGAACCTCAATGAGACTCTGGACCAAATGGACTTAATCGATACCTACAGAACACTCCATCCAAAGACCACAGAATACACATTCTACTCATCACCGCATGGAACATATTCTAAGATCGACCACATAATTGGAAACAAATCAAGCATAAGCAACTTTAAAAGGACTGAAATTCTACCATGCTCCTTCTCGGACCACAGTGGAATAAAAATAAACATTGACACCAACAAGGTCCCCCCAAAACCCACAAAGACATGCACACTAAACAGCATGATGCTAAACAACTCCTGGATCAATGATGAAATCAAAACAGAGATCAAAAGATACCTGGAAACAAATGAAAATGAAGAAACATCTTACCAAAAACTCTGGGATGCCTTAAAAGCTGTAATAAGAGGGGAATTTATATCCCTACAAAACACACATGAGGAAAATGGAAGGAGCACAAATTAACAACCTAACAAGCCACCTAAAGAAGCTGGAAAAGCAAGACCACAAAAACCTTAATTTCAGCAGAAGAATACAGATCACAAAAATAAAAGCCCAAATCCAGGACATAGAAGACAAAAAGATAATAGAAAAAATCAATGAAACAAAAAGCTGGTTCTTCAAAAGAATAAACAAGATCGATGGTCCCCTAGCTAGACTGACCAAGAAAAAACGAGAAAAAAACCAAATAAGCACAATCAGAAACACAAAAGATGAAGTCACATCTGACCCTGAAGAAATACAAAAGATCATTAGAGACTACTACGTACACTTGTATGGAAACAAACTTGAAAACCTTTCGGAAATGGAGGACTTTCTGACATCACACAACCTACTTCGGTTGGAAAAAGAAGAAATTGAGACCCTAAATAGACCAATAACAATCAAGGAAACGTAATAAGAAAACTTCCTACAAAAAAAAGCCCTGGACCAGATGGCTTTCCAGCGGAATTTGACAAGACATTTAAGGAGGATCTGATACCAATCCTACTGAAGGTATTCCAAGTGACTGAAAAAGATGGAACCCTCCCCAAACCATTTTACGAAGCCAACATCACATTGATACCCAAGCCAGGTAAAGATCCAACAAAGAAAGAGAACTACAGGCCAATGTCTTTGATGAACATAGATGCTAAAATTCTCAACAAGATCCTAGCAAAACCGAATTCAGCAATACATTTAAAAAATCATCCACCATGACCAATTAGGCTTCATTCCTGGGATGCAAGCCTGGTTCAACATTCGTAAAACCATAAATGTAATTAAATACATCAACAGATGTCAAAACAAAAACCACATGATTATATCATTAGATGCAGAAAAAGCTTTTGATAAAATCCAGCACCCCTTCTTGATAAAAACCCTTGAACATCTAGGCATATGGGGAACATACCTCAAAATAGTAAAAGCCATCTACGAGAAACCCACAACCAGTATACTCCTAAATGGACAAAAATTAGAACCATTTCCCCTGAAAACTGGAACAAGACAAGAATGCCCACTCTCACCTCTCCTGTTCAACATAGTATTGGAAGTCTGGGCTCGAGCAATCAGTGAAGAGAAGGCAATCAGGGGTATCCAAATAGGAAAAGAGGAAGTCAAGTTATCGCTCTTTGCAGATGATATGATTGTGTACCTTGAAAACTCAAGAGAATCTGTCAAAAACCTCCTTACACTGATAAAGGCCTTTGGCAAAGTCTCAGGATACAAAATAAATGTACAAAACACAATTGCATTTCTCTACACCAATAATAAACAAACAGAAACCCAAATAAAAAACACAATTCCATTCACAATAGCCATAAAAAAAAATGAAATACCTTGGCATCTTCCTAACCAGAGATGTAAAAGACCTTTACAAGGAAAACTACAAAACACTGCCTAAAGAAATCAAAGATGACACAAACTAGTGAAAAAATATCCCATACTTATGGATCGGAAGAATCAACATTGTGAAGATGTCCATCTTACCTAAGGCAATCTACAAATTCAATGCAATACCCATCAAATTACCAGCAACATTCTTCTCAGACCTAGAAAAAACAACACAGGAATTCATATGGAAACACAAACATCCAAGAATAGCCAGAACAATCCTCAGCAAAAAAAAAAACAGGTGGTATCACATTACCAGACCTCAAACTTTACTATAAAGATACAATCATCAAAATAGCTTGGTATTGGTATAGAAACAGGCATATAGATCCATGGAATAGAATTGAGATTCCAGAAGCAAAACCTCAATTTCTCAACCAATTCATGTTGACAAAGCCTCCCCCATCTACCAATGGGGAGAGGAGAACCAATTCAGTAAAAGGTGCTGGGAAAAAAGGTTGACCACACGCAGAAGTCTCAAACAGGTCCCGTATCTATCCCCAGGCACAAAGGTTAACTCCAAATGGATCAGAGACTTAAAAGTAAAACCTCAAACAATAAAAACCTTAGAAAA
>NW_007252703.1:111926-116478 GCF_000164805.1 Carlito syrichta
TCATGGAAAATCGGAACTGGCATCCAATTCCTGAACAAAAACCCAAAAACCCACAGCTCATAAGAGAGAAGATAGACAAGTGGGACCTTATTAAACTGACAAGCTTCTGCAAAGCCAAAGAAACCATCAAGAGAGCAGGGAGACAGCCTACAGTCTGGGAAAAAATATTTGCCAACACCAGGTCTGACAAAGGCTTAACATCCTGGATCTACAAGGAACTCAAGCGTACTGAAAAGAAAAAAACACACAACCCCATTATAAAATGGGCAAAAGATATGAACAGACCCTTCACAAAGGAAGACATCCAAGCAGCCAACAAACACATGAAGAAATGTTCAACCTCACTAATCATCAGGGAGATGCAAATCAAAACCACACTGAGATACCACCTAACTCCAGTCATAATGGCAATTATCAACAAGTCAAAAAATAACAGCTGCTGGAGAGTGTGTGGCGAAAAAGCAACACTTCTACAGTGTTGGTGGGATTGTAAACTAGTGCAACCTCTGTGGAAAGCAGTGTGGCGATTCCTAAAAGCTCTAAATACCAACCTCCCATATGACCCTGGAATCCCCCTACTGGGAATATATCCTGAAGAACACAAATCACTCTATAAAAATGATACCTGCACGCGCATGTTTATCGCAGCATTGTTCACAATAGCAAGAACCTGGAAACAACCATGCTGCCTGTCAAAAGAGGACTGTATTTTTAAAATGTGGTCCATATACACGATGGAATACTACACAGCCATAAAAAAGAACAAAATCATGAATTTCGCAGCAACCTGGATGGAACTAGAGTCTATAATACTGAGTGACCTCTCACAGAAACAGAGATCCGAGTATCACATGTTCTCCCTCATATAATGGACCTTAAACATCCAATGCAATACTATAAGAAAATGACTGACAGTACTGGGAAACTAGGGGTGGGAGGGAGATGGGATTAACAGTAGCAAATATCTGTCTGGGAATGGGGAAACACCCCATATCAACAGGGTGCCTGAATGAAACGCAATTGTGTACCTAACCCTTAACTGTACCCCACAACTTTGTAATAAAAAATAAATCAATAATTAAAAAAAAAAAGTTTCCAGGCAAATGGGTTTCAAAAGAAGGCAAGAGTCACAGTCTTAATATCAGATGAAACAATATTTAAGCTCTTAAAAATTGTAAAAGATACAAAAAGACACACATAGTGATAAAAGGTTCAACCCATCAACAAGAACTATCCATCCTAAACATGTATGCACACAAAAAAGGAACACCAGCATTTATAAAGCAACTACTAACTAAACTAAAAAAAAAAAAGATATTCACTCTAACACTATTATAGCCAGGGACTTGAATACCCCACTGACAGCCCTAGATAGATCATCAAGGCAAAAAATCAACAAGGAGATCCAGAACCTAAATTTGACACTTGCCCAAATGGACTTAATAGATACTTACAGATTATTCCACATACCAACCGCAGAATAAACATTCTACACATCACCACATGGAATGTAATGCAAGATTGATCACATCCATGGCCATAAATCAAGCATAAACAATTACCATAAGTTTTAAATATTTCCATGAACCTTCTCAGACCACAGTGGAAAAAAAATCAACGCCAACAAAATTTTCCCCAAACCCACAAGACATGGACACTAAACAGCATGATGAAGAACAACTATTGGATCAATACTGAAATCAAAGCAGAAATTGAAGGATTCCTGGAAACAAATGAAAATGAAGAAACATCTTACCAAACACTCTGGGGTGCCATGAAAGCAATTCTAAGAGGCAAATTTATATCTCTACAAGCACACATCAAGAAAATGGGAAGATCACCAGTTGAGAGCCTAACAAATCACCTAAAGGAGCTAGAAAGGGAAGACCACCAAAACCCTAAGTTTAGCAAAAGAATTCAAATCACAAAATAAGAGCTCAAAAACAGAACATAGAAGGAAAAAAATATCATAGGAAGCATCAACAAAACAAAAACCTGGTTCCTTGAAAGAATTAAAAAGATTGACGAACCCCTAGCCAGAATGACCAAGAAAGAGAAAGACAAAGTCCAAATAAACACAATCAAAAATGCAAAAGATCAAATCCCAACAGACCCAGAAGAAATACATAAGATTATCAGAGATTTCCATGTACACCTATATGGAAACAAACTTGAGAACCAAAATGAAATGGAGGACTTTCAGATATCACACAACCTTCCAGGTTGAAACAAGAAGACACTGAGACACTAAACAACCCAGGAAATTGACTCTGTCCTAAGAAAACTATTTACAAAAAAAAGTCCTGGACATAATACTCCAGAAGGAGTTGATACCAATCCCACTGAAAGTATTCCAGGCAATTACTTAAGAGGGAATTCTCCAAAAATCATTTTATGATGCTAACTTCACACTGATACCCAAACCTGGTAAAAATTCAACAATATTAGAGGCCAATACCCCTTATGAACATAGATACAAATATCCTCAACAAGATTCTAGCAAATAGGATTTTAAAACACTTCTCAAAAATCATCCATAATGACCAAGTCGGCTTCATCCACAGAATGCAGGGCTGGTTCAACTTTCACAAGACCATAAATGCAATTAAATACTTCAATAGATGTAAGAACAAGAACGGCATGATTATATCATTAGATGCAGAAAAAGCTTTTGGTAAAATCCAGCATCCCTCCTTGATAAAAGTCCTCAAACCCTTAGGTATAGAAGGAACATACGTCAAAAGTAAGTACCATCTACAATAAACCCATCGCTAACATGTTGCTAAATGGACAGAAACTGAAAACAATTCTCCTGAAAACTCGAACAAGACAAGGCTGGCCACTCTCACCCCTCTTGTTCAGTATTGTGTTGGAAGTCCTAGCTAGGACAATTAGAAAAGGAAATAAGGGGTATCCAAATAGGAAAAGAAAAATGCAAATTAACCTCTTTGCTGACAATATGATCCTATACCTCGAAAATCCAAGAGAATTTGTCAAAAACCTGCTTGCACTGATAAAGGACCTTGGCAATGTCTTGGGGTAACAAATAAATGTGCAAAAGACAGTTGCATTCTTATACACTAAAAACAAGCAGGTGGGGAAGCAAATAAAAAGTTCAGTCCCATTAACAATGGCCACAAAAAAAGAAATACCTCAGCATCTTTCTAACCCAAGAAGTGAAAGACCTTTACAATTAGAACTTCAAAAAATTGCTCAAAGAAATCCAAGAAGATACAAACAATTGAAAATATATTCCATACCTATGGTTAGGAAGAATCAACATTGTTACGATGTCCTGCCTACCTAAGGTAATCTATAGATTCAACACAATGCCCATTATTAAATTACCAACAGCATTCTTCTCAGACCTGGAAATGACAATACAAAAATTCTTATGGAAACATAAATGACCATGAATTGCCAAATCAGTCTTTAGCAAAAGAAAGAAAACAGGAGGTATCATGCTTCCAGACTTCACATATTGCTATAAGGCTACAGTAATCAAACCAGCCTGGTATAGATTCAAGAATAGGCGTATACAGCAATGGAACAGGATAGAGATTTTGGAAGCAAAGCATCAATCTCCCAACCACCTCATCCTTGACAAAGCCTCCAAGAGCAAGCAATGGGGAGAGGGTAACCTATTCAGTAAATAATGTTGGGAAAGTTGGATGATCACTTGCAAAAGATTGAAACAGGACCCGTACCTATCACCATACACAAAAATTAACTCTAAATAGACCCAAGACCTAAATGTAAAACCTCAAACTATAAGAATCCTAGAAAATGCGGGAGATACCTTTATGAAAATTTAAACTAGCAACCAATTTCTTATCAAAACCCTACATGCCCATACCACAAGAAATAAGATAGACAAGTGGGACCTTATCAAACTGACGAACTTCTGCAAAGCAAACAAAACCATCAAGAGAGCAGGGTGATAGCCTACAGAAGGGGAAACAATATTTGCCAACTACACCTGACAGAGGCCTAAAATATTGATCTACAAGGATCCCAAATGCACCAAAAAGAAAGAAACAACCCCATTAAAATGTGGGCAAAAAATACGAATAGACACTTCTCAAAAGAAGATGTACAGGCAGACAACAGACACATAGAAAAGTCCTCAGCCTCACTAATCATCAGAGAAATGCAAATCAAAACTACATTGAGATACTACCTAACCCCAGGAAGAACGGCCATCATTAACAAAACAGACAACAACAGATGCTGTCGAGGATGTGGAGAAAAAAGAACGCTTCTACACTGCTGTTGGGAATGCAAACTAGTGCAACCTCTTTGGAAGATAGTGTGGAGAATTCTGAAAGAACTAGAAATTGGCCTTCCATGTTACCCAGTAATCAACATACTGGGAATATACCAAGAGGAATGCAAATCATTCTACAAAAAAGATACCTGCACATGCATTTTTGCTGCAGCTCTATTCATAATAGCAAAAACATGGAACCAATCATGCTGCCCATCGAAGCTGGACTGGATAAAAAAATGTGGTACAAGCCGGGCTCGGTGGCTCAGCCTGTAATCCCGCGCC
>NW_007252703.1:116653-160866 GCF_000164805.1 Carlito syrichta
AAAAAAAATGTGGTACATATACAAAGTGGAATATTATGCAGCCATAAAGGAGGGCAAGCATATGGACTTTGCAGTAACATGGACGGATTTAGAGTTTAACATACTCAGTGATCTATCACAGAAACTAAGAACAGAGTACCATATGCTTTCAATTATAATAAAAATTATTATAAAGTAACAATTATTATAAAAATATACAAACATAATATCATTTTGTCTCTGGAAATAGAGAACCTTGGACAATAGTATAATAATATAAGAAAGGGATTGGCAGTAGTGGAAAACTACTAGTGAATGGGATTGGCAGCTGAGGGAAACTGTCAGGGGAGGGAGTGGCACACCTCATCAACAAGGGTAGCTGCATAAGGAACATTTGTATACCTAACCCTGAATTGTACCCCATATATTTAAAATAAAAAGATAAAATAATTGATTGTATTTATTTGAAAAAATTAAAAACAAATATCATTAGGACATAAGAAACTGTAAAGAGGATGACAAAACAACCTATATGCTAAGATAAATACTTGCTTGTTTTTGTCTCTTCTGTCAACTGGATCTACTAGAGACTTCTTAAACAACATCTGAGGCTGGGCTCAGTGGCTCAGCCTGTAATCCCAGCACTTTGGGAGGCCGAGGCGAGTGGATTGCCTGAGCCCACGGGTTCAAGACCCGCCCAGGCAACTTGGCGAGACCTCATCTCTACAATAAATCAAAAATTAACCAGGCATGGTATCCCGTGCCTGTAGTTCCGGCTACTTGGAAGGCTGAGGTGGAAGAATCACCAGAGCCCAGCAGATGGAGGCTGCAGTGACTGGGAGCATGCCACTGCACTCCAGTCTGGGAGACGGAGTGAGACACCAACTCAAAAAACAAAAATCTGAGAGGAATGGGATCCTTTAGACTTTTTTTAAATTTTATTTTGCAGTAGCCCTACAGATGTGGTGTTAAGGTGTGGATTGGAGGAAATTCTTTATAGCCATGGTTTCTGTAGTCAAAGGGCTTCGCCTGGGCTTCCTTAATGCCCTTTCATGATCACTACCAGGAAATCTATGTGTTCTAGGGACACAGATTTTCCAAGGCTCTCCCTTGAGGTAGATTACATGAGTCTGTCATTGTGTAATGGGTTCCCAGGAGCTTCTCACTCACTACTTACTCCAGTACAATGTTGTGAGAACTCCCACATCTCCACACTGGTTGTGCGTCAGCAGGCTTTCCATTGTTGTCCTCCATTTAAACAAAAAAGATCATCTAATTAGTTATTGATTTGTGTAGTTTTGAATTTTTGGCCTGCTTCTTCCACTCTGTCTCCTACAGAAGGCTAGCACACTTGTCCAGGGACTAATAAGAGGATGCAATTTTGTTCTGTTCACCTGAGTTATCAAACAAATGATGAAACAGCTATTATCTACATTCATGAAGATTTATTGTTTATTATTAAATTTACTTAAAATTTAATACCTAGATTGCAGTACCTTTCATTGAAGAGTTTGCTCATGCCATAATTGGAGTATAAGACCTTTTATAAAAAGATAATTCTAAATTGGTTAATGAAAGACTGAGAACACAGGACTAGGGTCATTATCCTGCTCCATGTCACCAGTGTGACCAGTCAGGGCAGCGCCTAAGTTCCTGTGCACACAAAGGGAAGTGCTCACAGAAGTCATCTCTGCTTCCCAGAGAGGATAATGGCACTAACATCAGAGAACAGAATATACACCAGTGCTGACCTCTTGTTAGAGAGCTTATGTATAATGCGGTTATACTCTCCTCAAAGTAAATAGGCCACCTATCAAATGGGAAGAAATATTTCAAACTGTAGCTATAGGATGAATTAATGACATAATCTATAAGAAAATTAATTCAGCAGGAAAAACAAGAACACACTAAATTAGGCAAAGAACATTAACAGATACTTCCCAAAAGAAGAAATTCCATCATTCCAAACACATATGAAAGGATGCTCAATGTCAATAATCACCAGTTAAATGGAAATTAATTCCATAATGAGGTACTATCTCATAGCAAACAGAATGGTTATCACTTTAAAAAGTAAAAAACAAACAAACCTGATGCCTGCAAATTTGTGAAAAAATGGAGCTTTTATACACTGGAGGTGAGAATGTATATAAGTTTACCTCTTGAATGAAGTCATTTAGAAATTTCCCAACTAACTAAAAATTGAACCACCAATCAAGTCAGCAATTTCATGACTGAGTATCTACCAAAAGGACCAGAGATATTCTATGACAAATATACTTGCATTCATAAGTTTATCACAGCACTATAAACAACAGTAAAGTTATGGTTCCCACTATAACTTTCCCACTAATGGTGAAATGAATTTTTTAAATGGTATGCATATACACCATTGAATACTACGCAGTCATAAAAAGAATTTAATCTTGTATTTTGACAAAACATGGGTGCAGCTAGGGTAAAATATCCTAAGTGAATTAACTCAGAAAAGGATCACCAAATGTAGCATATTTTCACTCATAAGTGGGAGCAAAACCATGACTACAAGAACTTAGAAGGGAAAATAATAGACACTGGAAACTACAACATGGGAGAGACAGGGAACAAAAGAGTTAGAATATACCTATTGCATGCTATGTTTACCTTTGAGTGATGTGTTCAACAGTAGCCCAAACCCAGAATTATGCCTTACACCCATATTTTAAAAACACACAAAAATAAGCAAATAGTAGTATTGTAATTATCAAACTCCAGCACATAAGTATAGTAAAATGAAAACACATTTTCCAAAATCCTATCAATGTCACCAAACTCCACCAGGGCACTCTCATCAGCTGTGGGCATTGCCGTTTCCCAAAACACTCACCCCTCAGCTTGCTATATAGCAGGAGATGTGCAAATAGGGCCATCCCTCTGCTGATTAAAACCAGCCCAGCCCTGTCCATGCAGCTCTGGGAAAGGAGCCCAGTCCTGGGATACCCAGGTGATCCCAAAAGAGGACTGGAATGAAACACAGATGACTCACCATGGATTTGGGGTTCCACTGGGTTTTCCCTGTTGCTGTTAAAAGGTGATTCATGGAGAATAGAGAGACAAGTTTGTGAATGAGGGAAGCAATGGATATGTGTAGCAGTTCGGACTAGGTTATCTCTGTGTTTGCAGGTGTCCAGTATGAGATGCAGCTGGAGGAGTCTGGGGAGGCTTGGACTAGCCTGAGGAAGTGTCCCTGAGATTCTCCTTTTCAGACTCTGGATTCACCTTCAGTACCTATGGAATGAACTGTATCTGCTAGACCCAGAAGTGGTCACGGAGTGGGTGGCAACTATATGGTATGGTGGAAGTCAGAAATACTACATAGACTTTGTGAAGGATGGGTTCTCTATTTCTAGAGACAACAACAACAACATGCTGTGTTTGCAAATGCACAGTCTAAGAACAGAGGGCATGACTGTGTATTATTGTGTAAGAGACATTTTGGGCTTAGACACAAACCTCCCTGCATGGATGCAGGGGCGAAGTCAGATGCAGGGGGCAGACAGGACTCACTGATCAGACTCAACTCAAGAGGCAGGTCAAGATTAAGGTTAAGGGCTGTTTTCGTGTCTGGGTTCGAACTTCCTCCCTGTCAGCTACCAGGAAACCCTTCTAGTTTTAGGAGTCTGTGCCTATTGGTGTCATCTCTAAAGATAAAAGTAATATTATACTATGAGGACATATTCTCAATGGAAAAAATAATGCAGATTGTCAAGTTCATCCACATCAAGTCCTTATCCAACTCACCTGGATCAGAGTCCCAAGGAAACCCAAAGAACTAAACACCTGGGAATGCTTTCCAATCAGATTCTCAGAAGGAATCTCAGAGTAACTCCCTGATTAGAATAGTCATTAAGGGAGGGGAGATGGGATTGGCAGTTGAGGGAAACTACTAGGGGAGGGAGGGGCATACTTCATCAACAAGGGTAGCTGCATAATCAACGTTTGTATACCGAACCCTGAATTGTGCCCCACATCTTTATAATAACAAAAAATAATAATTTAAAAATAAATAAATTTACAAAATTTCAAAAAAACAAAAAATAGAAAATAAATAAAGCAAACAATAAGAATAGCCATTAGAGACTCTGGTGAAAGTCAAGAAAGCGCATAGGCAGGGTGAGGGTCATAATAAACTTGAAAGAGTTTCTTTCCATCATACCCTTCTCCTGACACAAAATACATAAACCAGACTCACCCGAGATCTTCAATCCCTTTTGCTGTAATCTATTTTTTTTAACTTGTTCTTCCTTTTCCTGATACCGGAGAAAGAAAGGTGTAATCTCTGTGTTCAAAATACTAGGGCTCAGGCATTTGGGGAAGAGCCAAAAAACAGAAGGGACAAAATCAAGGTAACTAGAGGAGTTAAAATCTCTGGCACCTACAGCCTCCAGACATTCTCAGCACCCCTCTCTCACTGCTTTCAAACTCCTTTTCTCTATCCTTCGAGACATCTCCTGATCATGAAATTTTGGTATTTCTGTGTGAATACCTTAGGATTCAACCAGAGACACAGAACTACAAAGAGATCAGGGATTTCCTACAGGGTTCTCTGGCTTATGTAATTGAAGGTGTGACTAAAAAGGGCCTCTGACACAGGTCACATGCCTGGAGGTTCATGTCCATTGGGCAGGAGAACAGAAAGGGAACATGATCAGCAAGCTGGAGACACGGATGGACAAGTCCCTCTGCCTTCTTGGTGAGCAGGGGCCTTTGAAAGCCTGGCATCCCTCTAGGGAATGAACCACACTCACCTGCCCAGTCCTGCCCCGCAATGAAGTGAACAGCAGAGCAACATCACCTGAGCAGCAGACAAGGGACTGCTTTCTTCTCCCAGTCCTCATGATTATCCACTTGCTGCAGGTGTGTAAACACCAGAGGCCACAAAGTTTTCTTGTGGCTCACCCAACAGGGTTTATATTCTGCCTCAGCCACAGGCTCTGATCCTGGCTGTGGCATAATTTATATTGAATAAGAATATATTGGCTCACAATCCTGAAATGGGGAAATACAAGACAAGGACACTTGCATCTGGTGAGGACCTTCATGCTGAAGCATCCCATGGAAGAATGGGGAAGGGAAAACAGAGTCCAAAGGGAGCAGGAATCACCCTATAATAGTAGTGTTAATCCTATTTATAATGGCAGTATACTCATGGCACCATCAACTCTAAATGCCCAGCTTCTCAGCATTGTTAAAGAGGCAATAAAATTTCAGCAAGAGTTTTTGAGGGAATAAGTGTTTAAACAATGTCACCAATCCAATACATTCATATTTACATCAACCCAACAACTCCAGGCAAGGGTAAACTGTTCTTCTGGGTCAGATGGTTTAGGGATATCACAATTTAAGAGATCTTGATCATAACCGTGTATTACTGGGCAAGAAACACAGTGAGGAAATATTGTGGGCTCAGACACAAACCTCCCTGTAGCGATATAGGGCTGCAGTCAGATGCAGCCAGTACGCAGGACCCACTGATCAGAATCAGCCCAATAGGCAGGTACAGATTGAAGTTAAGGTCAGGATTCTTGTCGGGATTTGGACCTTCCTCCCTGTCGGTTACATAGAAACTTCTTCAATTTTAGCAGTCTGTGCCTATTGATATAATCTCTAAATATAAAAATAACATTATACTGGGGAAATATATTCACTGGCAAAATAATGCATGAATATGTTACTGTGGATAGAAAAGTCAGTGAGCATAAATTCAAACAGAAAATGAAAATTAATTGGAGCAGCAACAGACACTTTAGATCACATGGAAGACAGGGTAGCAAACTGTATCCATGACAGCATTCAAAAGAGAGAAATGAGTGAAGCCTCAGAACTCAGACAAGTGGAAAAAGTTTACTCTTGAAACTTAATTTTCAACAAGAAATCTGCTCAGTGTAGGTCTCTGTATATTTCCTTGTTTCTCCAAAGCTCAAGAACTGAAGCAGGTAAAGGACTACAATCGGTAAACAGGAAAAATACCAGGTAAAGCTGAAGACATTCTCTCAGTCCTGGGTCCCTGAAGAGGACATTGTATCCAATCTGGAAAAAAAAAAAGGTATAAAAATAAAATAAATAAGCCGGGCTCGGTGGCTCAGCCTGTAATCCCGTGCCTTTGGGAGGCTGAGGTGAGTGGATTGCCTGAGCTCGCGGGTTCGAGACCCGCCTGGGCAGGCAAGCCCTCATCTCTACAATAAATCAAAAAATCAGCTGGGCATGGTAGCCTGTGCCTGTAATTCCGGCTACTCGGAAGGCTGAGGCGGAAGGATCGCCGGAGCTCAGCAGGTCGAGGCTGCGGTGGCCGGGAGCGGCCACTGCACTCCAGTCTGGGCAACCGAGTGAGACTCCAACTCAAGATAATAAAAATAAACACAGTTGAAAGCTTATTTTATTTTATTTTATTTTTATAAAATAAAATAAAATAAATAAAAATAAACTCCTTGAAATATCGGATAAAGAAGTCAAATAATGATTTTAAAGGAGTTCAATATGATCAAGATAAGGCTGAAAACCAAAACAAAGCAATTAATAAGACAATTCTAGATGGGAACAGAGAAATTGACACAATTAAATATATAGAAGTAAATAATTCTTGAAGAAAATATAAAATACAGCTGAGGCTGGGCAACTTGATGAGACCTCATCTCTACAATAAATCAAAAATTAGCTGGGCGTGGTAGTACGCATCTGTAGTTCCGGCTACTTGGAAGGCTATGGTGGAAGGGTCACCAGAGCCCAGCAGGGTAAGGCTGTGGTGGCCAAGAGCATGCCACTGCAATCCAGTCTGGGCGACAGAGTGAGACTCCTACTCAAGAAAATAAAAATAAACACAGTTGAAAGCTATAATAGTAGACTAGACAAAGTAGATTAATTAGTTAATCTCAGAGAACAAAGAAAAGTCTTTTGAATTAACACAGTAAAAGAAAATTAAGAAAAAAAATATTTTTTAAATGAACAAAACCTTTGAGAAGTAGGGAATAATATAATTCAGCTGAATCCATAAATAAGACACATTGCAACAGGATAAGTAGTTAAAGTGAAGCACAGAGAACCTACTTGAGAATATAATTTTAAAAAAGTTTTATGACCTTGAGAAAGAGCTAGATATCCAGATCCAAGAAACTTGCAAAAATTCTGCAAAACTTCACAAGAAGAATCTTATCAGCACGTAGAGTTGTCAGATAATCTAGAGCCAGGGTGAAAGAAAACATTCTTAGGTCAGCAAGAGAGAAGCACCAATCACCTATAAATGAAATTTTATTAGACTAACTACAGACATCGCTAAAAATCAGAAGAGATTGAGGGTCTTTATATTGAAAGTCTAATAAAGTTGTTCACAGATTTAAAAAAATACCCTAAGGGAATTTGTCAGCACTAAACAATTTCCACAAGAGTTGTTCTAAGTTTTCTTAATCAAGGAAATGAAATGATGATACTTGCCATAATAAAAGGTCATTTTAGTACAAAGCTCATAGATTCTATAAAGCACCTATACATTTGAAATCCCAAGGCAACTAGCAAACAAAACTGTGGCAGGAATAAAACTTCACATATCAATATTAACTCTGAATGCTAATGGGTTAAGTGTGTCACTTACAAGATAAAAAAGGAAAAACCGGTAAACTGCATTAAAGATAATATATAAATTTCAATAGATATCCAAACTTCTTTACCTACAAGAGATACAGGAGACCCATCTACTGGCCAAAAATTGTTGCATACTCAAAGTTTTTGGATGCAAACATATATATTATGAAAGCAGAAAACAAAAATGAGCAGGAGACTTTAAACCAACAATAAAATAAAGGCATTACATAATGATGAAAAGTGCAATAAAACAAAATGATTTAATTATCATAAACATATTTTCACCCAACAATGAAACACCCAAATTCATGAAGCCAATATTTTTTGACCTTAGAAAATATATTGATAAAATACAATATACTGTTAAACTAATAACAACATTGGACAATGACACACACAAAAAAAACAAAATCTATAGGTCAATATTCCTGATAAATGTAGATGAAAGCTCCTCAAAAAAAACTAGTAAATCAATTCAACAGCACATTAAAAAAAAATTTATTATGACCAGGGGAGTTTTATTCCAGGGATTCAAGAATGGCTCAATACCCACAAATTATTAAAAGTAATACATCACATAATCAGAATTAAAAACAAAAACCACACAATCAATAAATGTACTTTTGATAACACTTTTTTATAACAAATCCCTTAAAGAACAAGCCATTGAGGGACATACCTCAAAATAAGAAAAGTCAGATATGATAAGCCCACTACCAACCTCATATTGAAAACACTACCCCTCAGAATTGTACAGCACAAGGATATCCACAAACACCACTGTGATTTAACATGGTATTGGAAAGCACAGCAAAAGTTATCAGAAAAGGGATAGAAGAAAACAGGTATTCAAATGAGCAAGCAGGAAGAAAATTCTGGAAGATACTCCAAGTGACCTGATAAACCAATTCAGGAATGTTTCAGGACACAAAACAATGTGCAAATGGAATATCTGTGATAGTATGCTTGACATAAATAACTCCATTTTGTAACAAATCCTCTATCTTAACCCAGAGATGACTCCTGCATGTAACTGCTGTTACTTCCCATAAACAAATGTTGTAACCCTTCTTTAATCAGAAGCACATTCTTGTGCCCCTTGGTGCTTGGAAACTCCTTAATCCCAAGTTCCATATCTTAACCCTTGTGCAACCAAAAACCAATGTTCTGCCAAGAAATGTAATTATAATTGTACAACTTTCATGATTTTTGCCTTACAAACCCCTTTATTACTCTGTTTGAGGTCAAGAGTTCTTTATGACACTAGCCTGCTCTCAACCACCAGCTAAAAAAGGACACAAAGTCGACTCTCTGCATGTTGGTGACTCCTTTCTCACAGTCTAGATATAACATTTGGAGGCCCCAGCGAGATTCGCCAACCTCGGGAGATGACCTTGCTCCAGCTCTCCCTGGCTTGGTGAAGAAGTTACAGGAGATGTACCCCCTGAGACATTCCAGGGCCCCAGAACCTCTCATCTGGCTCAGAGGGAGTTGGAACCACCACTGGCTTCCCATCACCTCAAAAGAACCTGTGTCCATCTGTACTCTCCTAGGAGATAAGAATCTGTTCTGTTTGTGACCATAATTCTGCTTAAGGGAGTCATGGCCTGATGAGGCTGCCTCTTGGGAACTATTCATAAAGTCAAAACATTGGATGAAGAGTCCCAATTCAGCCTCTGATTTCAGTTTTGATTTGTCTTCACTAATTTTTGACAACATAGGGTGTTAAAAATATGTCCTCTCCATCCACTCTCACTCTATCCGGACCCTAACATTTTCTGGAGGCTGAGATTTTATCCATCTCTCCCTCTCTTCCTTCTTTATTTCCTAACTGTTGATCCTCTGTGAACTGTGTTGAAACCTGGTGACAACAGAAAGCGATGACTGAGGCTACACTTCAGTATGCTGGAAGGTCCTAGGGAAAGACATCAGACCACTGTGGCCTGATAGGGTGAGGGACTAAGGTTAACTCTTTAATTTCCTTCTAGTCAAGATTTCTGAGTCTCCCCATGGATCAGACAAGATCTCAGAGGACAACTGATGGTCTCTGCCTAGGACTAATCTCTAGGGAGGCAAAAAGGTCCCTGAAGGAAAGTTCTGACCACCAGCACCCGTACAAGTGGGAGACAAAGTGCTCAGTTTCTTGACTCTTTTCTTTTATGGTGGGCAAAGCAACTCCACGAAGGACCTTGAAACTCCAGTATCTGCATGGTGTGCCTTTCTGAGCCTCCAGTGAGTTATCCCTCATTTATCCATAATATAAGATGGGGGGTGATGAAACTTGGCCAGAAGGTGACTCCCTAGCTCCTAACTCCCTTTTGCAGCTTAATTTGTACTTAAAAAGGAGTGACAAATATCTTGAAATCCCATATTTTCAGATCTTTTATGAGTTAGCTTGCCACCCAGATATCTGTTCCTCTTGCCATATTTTTGTGTTGACTCCCAGACCCCATTGCCCATAGGCTCATCAGAGGGTGCTTATCCTGCTGACTTAGCCACCCCTCCCTCAAAATATTTTTCCTTTTACAACTCCAATTCCTGCTTTCCCTCTAACAACTCAAATGCTAATCCAACTGGTTTAACTTTTCCTGTTTCTCTTGTAATCTACTTTGCTACTCCATTCTTTGTCAGTTTCCCTTCCTTCTCTTCCTTCTTGCCCTCCACCTTTACCTGTGGAGGAAGAGCTGGCACCAAAGGCCATGGCACCTGACCCCAGCCTCCAGCCTTCTCGCCCCCTTACCCCACTGCTTGATATCCCCCTAGCAGTAACCCTACTAGCTGCAGCAATTCATCATCCCCACATGTACTTGGGTAGTCCATTCAGGTTTCCACATGGCTTAACAGGTCTCTTCTCAGGGGGGTGGCCATGACAAAAATATATTGAGGTTCCTGCTTGCTTGTCTTTTTTATAATAAATCTCTCTCAAGTTATATCTAAACTGGGACTATATAAACCTGCTTCCCAAAGGAAAGTAAAGGGATCACTTAAATTAATTCTGTTAACTAACTACAGAAAAAGGTCAATTATAATTTTAATCTGTTTTTCAAACCAAAGATGCAAATGCTCTATTTTCCTTTCAACCTTACCTTGTGTTAACACATTAGTGCTAAATAACACCACTGTCTGTTATATCAGGCTCACTAAAAGTGTATTTTATTGACAAAATTTTAAATCACCTGTTGTGCCTAACTAGCACCCTTTTATGAGAAAGGCAAAGCTTTAAATGTTAAACACCCTGTGTGACATGATAAGGCGTGGGAACTGGCCATTCTCACCTGGTTAATTAACCTTTACTAAGCTTAGTACATCTTCTGCCAGTTGAATAAAATTCTGGGTACTCTGTGTGAGCATAATGAGGATGGCAACTGATCACTGTCCTAATTGTCCACACTTTACAACTAAGACAACAATTTGGTAATGTATAAGGATTTTTAACAATTTTGTCTGTTCATAATTATAAATACGTAGGGTCAAATCATGACACATCCATGTAGTCTGTTCACTACAAAGGGCTTTATATCAGACTGTTACAGACAAATAGTTTAAAAGTTTCATATGTATAACCTATATAAATAACTCTTAAGGTTTTTATCCAACAAAAACCTTAAGAAAAGAAACAGTGCCAAGATTGAGGGCAGCAGAAATAGAGGGTCAAAGAAGCACCCTATTTGGTAGTCACCATTTCTGACAAAACTCCAACTGCCCCTCAGACACCTGGTGGTGTCGATTGCTTATGGTTACTGTCTGTGGGGGCACTGAAAGGTTACTGTCTGTGGGGGCACTGAAAGCATAGCTACCCTAAAAAGACCTAAACCTCCTGGAGTCTGCCCACCGTACAGGCCAAAGAGCTGTTGGAAAGTAAGTGTACTCTCTTCTGAAGAGGGAAGAGAACACCTGGTTCAGAAATGGTAGACACTAAGGTGGCCTGGGAATCTTCTAAAGTGCCTGGCACGGACTCACCATCACCCCAACAAACCTCAGGTGAATGTTAGGGCACAGGAACCCAAATTAATGTCTTAAATTAACACAAGTGCCAGATATTTGGTCCAGGCCATCTATATTGGAATCATATAGCAATATCTTAATCAAAGGTTATTAAAGATTAATTCAGAGAACAAATGCAAAACAACTATCTATAAAAAGGTAAAGAAAGAAACAAAAAAATAACAAATGTTAAAAAAAAGTTGTTGCTATAAAGGTATGTTTTTGGTAAGCAAAAATATAAAGGAAAGGGAAATAATTTTGTATAGAAAAGAATATTGTATGGCACATTTTCGTTCTATAATAGAATGGCTAGTTATTTAAAGGAAGGAAACTATAGACAAACATAAAAGGTTCAAGCATGTCAAAAAAATGAAATAAGCATATCAAACATGCTATATAAAACTTTGTTTAAAAATATGAAAAAATGTTCTATAAACACTCAATATTAATACAAGTAGACTAATGCTAGGCCAAAGTGTTACTCAAAGACCAGAACATGAGCTTCTTAGTTAATAGTCTTCAAAAGAATTTTCTCCTTTAGAAAACATAAGGGGGAAAAGAGACAAAATTCAGTTAGCACCCACCTTTCCCAGTGTCTTTATTACCAAAAAAGCGAGGCATTTTTCTTTTTGAAATCTTTGAACTATCACTTTGCGAAATAAGTAACTTTCACAATAACTACTGTAATTTTGTGTTATAACATTATGCTTTAAAAATCACTTTAATACTTAAACTGTTCAAGTTCTCAATTCAAACTCTCTAGGGTGAGGTGAGAAACAAACTTCAGGAACCACATCTACCTTGCACCCTCCCAAACTAACTGCAAACCAGGTAAATTAATTTCATTCACAGAAGTTTGTGATCAGCTATACTGCTTTTCAGTGTCAAATTACTAATGACTTTAAAATCTCCTTCCAGACACAAAGATTACTAATCCAACATAGGAAAAATAACAAAATAACCTGGGCTTTACCCTCTGGCATATCAATCATTGTGAAAGTATATTAGACCTATTATAAAAACAAAAGAAACCATTTCCTCTTGCCAATTTTTACCTGTTTTAAATTCTCAAATTTAAACTACAGCCTATCTACATGTCTCTAAAGTCTTCAATTTTTCTTTTTCAGATGTTGTCAAAGAGGCTGAATTTCCTTGTTATAGTATAGATATAGATAATTCACCAAAAAAATTTAAACTTACTTTGATAAATTAGAGGCTTTAACTAATCATACATATAATTTATGGGACTACATTCACATTTCCAGCATTGGTTTCAGGGAAATAGCCTTTTTCATCATAGTTTACTTAATAATTTCTGCCTGTGTCTCACTCACTGCTTTAATAGATCCAAATAGATTTCAGTTAAGATCCTGCCATTTCCTGTTCATGCCCTGGGAAATAAATAACTAGGGACATCTCTACAGCCCATCTCAGCAGGAAGTAGTTACAGAAGACTGATCTTCACCCCATTTTCCAATATCATAAGAATATTTCCAAGAGCAAGAGTGAGAAATGAAAGGACAGCCCAAGAGAAGGCAGTCATTTTAAAAATCTTGTTCCTAACTCCTGACACAATGATGAGAAAGTAGAAGCTATGTTTTTGGAAAAATGCATACTTTAGGTAAAAATTAACTTTGCCAACTTTGTCTTTTCAGAAACCCAGACTTCCTGGTGCCTGGTATCAGAGTTATCTCCTAGCTTGTCTAGTAAAGGGAGTTTACAAGGCCTAAGATATCATGCTTTAGGCAAAAGTTATGCAAATCACACAACTTGTGGTTACAAAAGTTATGTAGATCACAGGACTTGTGACCACTCAGAGTGGGAAATGATTGGGCACTGTCTTCTACAGAAAAGTCAAAGAACCCCCGAGGCTGCCTGCTGGGAATGCATAGGAGATAAGGGAAAGTGCCCTCCATTAGCTCTAAGAAATGTTATAGAGGAATGTAAAGGAACACTTGGATCCTTATTGCACCCTTCTCTAGGGGCTGTGATAATATGGGTCTCTGTGCAACAGGGTCTCCAAGATTTTTGCAGATGGTCAATAAAAACAAAGTCATAATCAGGCCTATAGGACCATTGGCAGAACTAGGAGACCCTTTGTCCAGTGAGCACAAACCTCTGCCCCCCATCGACAATAATATTACCCCAGTCTCACCTATGCAATACCCAAAAACAGCTCAACATCCCCCTAGTCTTTTCCCAATGTTAACAAACATGCATTGACTGCTTAATGTTACTCTGCCTCAATTGGTTTCACATTGCTGGTTTTGCTTAAAATCAAAACTTCCTCATTTTGTAGTCCTTGGGTTGAGGAATCCATTATTAGTAACAATAGTAAATGCCCTCCAGAGGTGATTCACATCACAATACGAGACATAACTGGTACTACATCTTGTGTTTTAACTTCAAGCTTCAATTTAACTGTGTCTCTTTTTTCTAATATTTGTAATCTCTCACCCTAACCATCTCAGATTCCATGGCTTATATGGCTCCTACCAATACTAGGTTAGCATGCTCTATAGAATGTTGGGAGCTGGTCATGGAGGCCCACTGAGCATTAGGGATCAGGGAGGGCCATGGACCCCAAGACCGCTAGGACGTGTTCGGGAGCCGTAGACCCCATTTTCCTCCCCCTTTTGCCATGCAGCACAAACAACCTAAAGGAACTCTGCTGGCCTAAGCTGAAGGCTCTGTGACTGTGACAGGCATGGCTCACTCTAGAAATCCACTGTTCCTGTTTCCCGTAAACTGCGGTTTCGGCTTAGGTATCAGATATAATTCAAACTCAGGTCACATTTGGGAGCCTTTTACACGGTACAAGCCTCTTTATAAGATTTTAATGTATATTTGTAGAATTAGTATATACTTATGGAGAGCTGTTTTCAGCTTTTCAATGGTATAGATGATTATCAAGAGTGGACCAGCACAGAGTTTGGGCTGGGCCACATTCCTGGGAGCCCAGCGCGTACTTTGGACTGGGCTGCATTCTTTTAGGTCGTCTTTAGCTACAGTTAATGTAAGGTCTTTTTTCTACCTATTATAGAAATTGAATTTATTTTATTCATAGAAAGTATTGTAGAATAGGTCATACTACATCAAGGAATCATGTTAGTTCAAGCATAATCAATCATGAAATTTTTAGGTTTGATAAGAATATAATTAACTTTATAAATTTCATTGTCTCCATTTTCTACTATTGTAGTTTTGGCCTTAGTACATTTACAGTTTACATTTAGGTCTTAGAAGTTTTGCTGCTGCTAATCAGCTTTATATATTAGAATTAAGAATTGGAAATCTTTCATAGAAATTAGGATAGATATGTAGGACTTTGTAATAGCCATTTTGTTGAGATGTAGTCTATTGTTCCAAAAAGTGGCCCACCGTGAACCTTGGACTGGGCCACATCCTATAGAGCCCAGCGTGATCTTTGGACTGGGCCACATTCTTTAGGAATTGGTTTAAGCTATAACTAAGAGCTTCCATAGCATTGTGTAAGTAGTATTAGCATAGAATAGAAAGGTAATAAAGTTTAAGCTAGTCATCATGGGTATTGAGTGAGCTTTAAAAGTTATTGATTATCAGAACATCATTAGGCTAGTAGGGACTGGTGCACTGCTTTTGAAGAGCATTAACTAGCAAAGGGAACAATAAGACAATCTTGGGGTTTGTCCTTCCTCACACCTAAACATCTGGTGGGTGGGGGATGCCCCTCCTGCACCTGGCTTTGTGTTCACGTGAAAGACTTGTGAGACTGCCTGTGTAAAATTTGGGGATAAATACCTGCTGTAACTTTTTTTTTTTTTTTTGGGAGGCTACTTTTCATATTTTATTTCTCAGTCTTTTGTATTGATTGAATTTTTTTTCCATTAATCAGTATTTTTTTATTATGGTTTTGTGGGGTACAGTTAAGGGTTAGGTGTACAATGACGTTTCATTCAGGCACCCTGTAGATAAGAAGTGTTTTCCCATCCCCCGACAGATATTTGCTACTGTTAATCCCATCCCCCTCCCCCCCATAGTTTCGCAGTACCATCCGTCATTTTCTCATAGTATTGCATTGGATGTTCAAGGTCCATTATATGAGTGAGAACATGTGATATTCGGATTTTTGTTTTTGTGAGAGGTCACTCAGTATTATAGACTCTAGTTCCATCCAGGTTGCAGCGAAATTCATGATTTTGTTCTTTTTTATGGCTGCGTAGTATTCCATCGTGTATATGTACCACATTTTTTTAATCCAGTCCTCTTTTGATGGGCAGCATGGTTGTTTCCAGGTTCTTGTAAATGGCTTCTACTCATTTCACTGAACAGTTGTCCACTTTCTTTCTCTTTCTTCCTCTTTATATCTATCCTTCCATCTTTCTTTCTTTTAATATCTATCCCTACAGATTCGCTGATGCCACCACATCTTCCAAGGGACTCCCCAAAACTTGCAGGGGCTGGCACCCCGCAATAGAACTTACCAAATATATTACTACTGAAAAGTTAAGCTATGAACCTGCCTTATGTTTTGCCATCCATGTCCTTCCCTAGGGAACACTTTTGCTGAATCCACCCATTCTCCCGGCCACTCGTGGAAAACACACTTTGCTAGTACCTGCCTTAATAGGCCTTAGTTTGGCTGGAACTGCCACTCTCAGCACAACAGCTCTAGTCTGTGGTGAACTAGATCTATCCATCCTGGCTCAATAAATGGATGCAGACATAGGAAACCTCAAATTTTCCATGGATCAACTACAAGACCAGGTTGCATCCTTAGCAGAACTGGTGCTCCAAAATCTCAGAGGTCTAGATTTATTGTTCCTGTCCCAAGGAGGGCTTTGTGTCGCTCTAGGAGAATCATGCTGTTTTTATGCCAGCAAATCAGGAGTCATTAAAAACACCCTCCAAGAGGTTGGAGAAAATTTAGACAGAAGACAAAAAGAAAGACAAAATAACAAATCCTGGTTTCAAACTTTGTTTGATTGGAACCCATGGCTAACAACTCTTGCCACTGGTCTAGTTGGACCCTTCAAACTTCTCCTCCTTGGTTTGCTCATAGAACTCTGCATAATAAATTGGTTTATTCATCATCAACAACAGATCAATTCTGTAAAACTCATTTATATAACACACCATTGCAATAGTATAGTTATGACTGATGAGTCAACACATTGACTCATGAACAAATAAAAGGGAAAAATGAAATATCTCAAATATCTATAATAGTGTTTGACATACACATAGTAATATTCGATTCCCAACTGTGGTAGCAGGTCAAGGATTACTTCTGAGGGAATTTCTTGTTTCTACTGCAATGTACAGTTAAAAATCCTCATCCCATACTGACTAAAAGAAAAAATGTAGGCAAATTGAATGTCAAAGGCGTTTCTTGGACATTTCAGGGACCTGATATTGTAGAAAACATCTCTAATGCAAAAATCAGGAGACAGAAATACCCAATTCACATGAGACCCATTTAATTGAAGCAGCAGAGGCTACAACCTGGAAAGAACATTTCCATGTTTATTATTATGTTTATGTCCAGAGGACAGGTGTGCAGTATATGAGGTGAGAGCTCCTGGGACTGCACACACCACAGTCCTGGGGACTTTACCTTCATAAATTGCTAGGTTCTCAAGGTGAGAGTCCAAATAGAGTCACTCTAATCTGAAGAAGAAAGGCTAGTCAGAAATAGACAAAGAGCTTTTTTCCAGATACGCCTAAAGGAAGAATTATTTAAAAATACACACTGACTATTCTCCAGACACCCCTAAAAGGAGGTTTCATCAGAAATCCACATACAGCCTTTACCCAGACACCCATAAAAGGGAAGATTAATATGAAATACACATACAGCTGTTCTCCCCTCCTTAACACATTACCACACTGGCATAATAATAGTGAATTAAAGCTAGTGTGCAAAAATATTTAGAGACCATCTCAAGACAGGGAATTGGGGAAGACCCAAAACCACAGGGGAGACAAAGTCGATGTCATTAGAAGAATTGAAGCCTAAGCAGCTAAAGCTCCAGACATGCTCACCACCACTCTCTCATTGCCCTCAGACTCTGTTTCTTTTCTTTATTTGTATTTGCCAGTATTGCTCTTCAACTCATGGAATTTTGTTATTTCCACGTGGATTCCTTAGGGTTCAAGCAGAGACACAGAACCACAAAGAGATTACAGATTTCCTGCAAGGATCTAGCTTAGGTGATTGCAGATGTGACCAAGAAGTGTTTCTGTCCATGTATCACAGGCCCTGAGGTCCACTGGACAGGAGACCAGGAAGTGAAAACAACAAGCAGGCTGGGGACACATAGGGAACAAGCCACCCTGGTTTTGTGTTTCAGAGGGACTTGTGGAAGCCAAGCATCCCTATAAGGGATGAACCACACCCACCTGCATGTCCCTGCCCCCTAACAGTGTAACCAGCATCACCTGAGCAACTGACAGGGGCTGCCTCTCCCTCACAGTGCTGGAGGATCTCCCCGACTGCAGACATGGGAGCTCCAGAGAATCTAGGGGTTTCAATTGTTTCCTCTAGCCAGGGTCTGTCTTCCATCCCCCAGACCCGGGATCCCACCCTGTTCATGGCCAAAGTGTCCCGACTAGCATTGACAAGGAATAACCCATGATCCTCCCAACTCTCAGGCCTCCCCTATTGTCACAAGTAAATCCCAGGGCCCAGTCTGGGTTGAGGGAATTACACAGATCCCACCTTTAGTGGATGTGCTGGAAGCTGCATTGCTGGCCCTGCTGTGGGATGCAGAATCCTGGACCTTGTTTCCATCAACAGAGTCCTCCAAGCCTATGTGCAGCTCATGCAAACACTGGTGGAGGAAATGAAAGTCCATGTGCAGCTTCTGACAGAAGTCTGGAGCTATTTCAGTCAAACCAGGAAGTAGATGTGTCTCCACAATGGGGGCTTTTTCATTGAGCTCTCCTTTACCTGAGGCTTGAGAACTAAAATGATGAGTCTGTGAGCCCAAAGAGTACCTATATGAAGGGCAAGGCCTGGGCTGCAGGGGCTGCTCAAGACCCATCCAGATAGGTTCTATCCCCAGAACAGGTGCACAGGATGCTGGGAAGAGGTTTCTTTTAAGGACCCGGGTCTTCCTCTTTCAAAAAAAGGCTATGATAAGAAGTTGAAAAATATTGCTGAAGTTTGCACAAGTATCCAACTCTACTGGGAGCATTTATCAAATTCAATATTGCACTGAGAATCACATATACAAAGGGTATTTGTAACCCTGCTAAATATCTTAATATTAAGCAAGTGTGGCACAGGGAAGATTGCTATACATATATGCACACACATACATATACATGTACATACATATACATGAGTGAAAATTGGGGGAAACCCACTGATCAAAGGAATTTGAAAATCAGATAACAAAGCCTAGAAATGGACAAGTTGCCTCTGAGCCATACTAATGAGAGCTCAGGGTTAGGACTGTGTCCTGAGTAGGCTTGTTTTTGGAGGAAGTAGCTCAGTTCACAAAGGCTTAGAGATGTGCAAGGGACTTTATTTTCAAACGGAATCAGAACTTGAGCCTCAGATTCACACTGTTGGTTGACCCGTGTGTAATTTGTCTTCTCTTTCTATGCTGGATCAGGTCTTTCGCTTTCTGTCTATCGGTCTGTCTATCTGTCATCTGTCTTTCTGCCTATCTTTCTATCTTCTATCTCTGTATTCTCCCTATCTATCTTTCTCCTACTGGTACCGTCGTTCTGAAGAACGCTGTTGAATATAGTCACCTCCCTAAATTGTGTTTTGAATAACCTAACACAAGTCCCGATTCTCTAAGTTTTTTCTTACACCCTCATACAAAGACAATTCACATTACTCTATGGTGAATGGTCTGCATTGTGACAAAAATAATATACTAACATGTTCACCAATAAAGCTGGTGTTCTTGAGCCTTGACAACAGAACATTATAAAATTTTTGATTAGGGATTTAAGATAAAAGCAAAATAAATGACAACAGAACTATGGTCATTGAATAGAAATCTCAATATTAGTATGAAGTCTGTTATCCACTAATTAGCTACCAATTCATAACAAGTGTAAACAAATCACAGTAGGATTCATTAAAGTAATGGGCAAACAAGTTCTTTCTAAAATATTTATGGAATTTCAAATGACCTAGAAAACAAACAATTATTTAGAAAGAAAAATACATTTGGAAATATTACCTTATACAAACTCAATATTTTTTAAAACTAATGTGGCAGAATACAATGCAAACAAATGCAATACAATATAGTATAAATAACCTGAAAATAAAATATTTTCATTTATATGCCATCAAAATAATAATTTTAATAATAATAGTCTTAGAGATCAATTTTAGAAAAAAATGGCAAGATCGTGTACTGAAAATTATCAAACATTAGTAAATGGAAATGCCATATGTTCAGATGTTCATGGATCAGCAGACATAACTTTGTGAAGATGATATTATTCCCCAATCTGATCTACATATTCAATTCAACCTGTTTTACAAACCCAGCTCCTTTGTATTCAGAATTGGACATACTGATCCTAAAATGCAACAGAAAATAATAATATCTGACTAGCCATGGGAGTCTTGGAAAAACAACATTGGAAGTCTGCAGTGAGTTGTAGAGATTTCAGGAATGGAGAATTGAGAAGGGAATTTCCTTGTCCAGGTGAAGTGGCTCAGCATCTTGGTGGGCAGTCTGAGTCAAACTTGTCTGAAGAGCAGCAGTCAGGGTCTTTCTAGTCCCGGTTTCTTCTTTTCTATGGCTATCAGAGACTGGGTACGGTCTCACGAACATGCAGAGGACCAGAGGAGGTAGGTTTAAGGGTTTAAACACTTGGTGATTAGGGTTATGATTATAACAATTAAATGTGTTCGAGCTCAGCACTCACAGGAAAGGTTCTTATAGTGTCAGATAACTCTGAAGTAGTCAGTATAAGTCTCTGGACATTGAACATCATTAATCTGTTCCTTATCATTGGTGTGACCAACCAAGGCAGGGCCTGTTTTCCTTGTGCATTCAGAGGAGAGGGTTCACAGAGGAAATTTCATGATCCCAGTGGGGGTAATGGAACTAATAGTGAGATAATATTCACCAGTGCTGACTTCCTACTATAGGGTTTACATATGAAGTTGTCACCACCATCCTCAGTCTACAACTTTTCAGACATAAGCATAACAGAGATCAGGCCTCATCCTCAGGCTCATGCATGTAGAAGGATGGAGATATGCCACAATACTTCATTAGAAGTTCTCAGAACAATCACAAATCTCACAATGTCTTGGGAATGCGGATCTCTGCTTTCTAGTTAAAAAAATACCTACACCTTAGAACAAGTATCGTTCCTGGCATTATCGATGATGATTTTCTGAACTATGATAAACTGTGAATTACATCCAGATTTCCCTGAATTCAGTGTGATGATTACGTGTGCCTAAATCTCCAATGTGACTGAACGGGCAAGTGAAAATCTAGATGACCTTGGGTGCTTGATTGTTTTTTAAAAAAACCTTTAAGAGCAGCCAAGAGACACAAGGAAAATTACATAGCCTCACTAACCACTAGAGAAATGCAAGTCAAAAGCACATTGTGATATCACCTAACTTCAGTAAAAATGGCCATATCATAATAAAATAAAAACAACAGATGCTGACAAAGATGCAGAGAAAAGGGAACACTTACAGTGTTAGTGGGAATGCAAACTCATTCAAACTCTATGGAAATCAGTGTGTTGATTTGTAAAAGAACAATAAATTGACCTTCCATACAAACCAGCAATACCCCTTCTGGGAATATACCCGGGGTAACTCAAATCATCTACAATAAGGATACCTGCGCATGCATGTTTACTGCAGCACTATTCACAGTAGCAAAAACGTGGAACCAACCATAATTCTCATCAAAACTGGACTGGATTTTTTTAAACAACACATAGGCATCATATAACATTACATAACCATAAAGAAGAACAAAATTATGGACTTTGCACAACTTGGATAGATTTACATTTTATCATCCCTAGTTATCTATCACAGAAAAAAGAACTGAGTAACATATATTTTCACTCATACACGGATCCTGAACATTTA
Source organism: Carlito syrichta (assembly GCF_000164805.1). Lineage (NCBI taxonomy): Eukaryota > Metazoa > Chordata > Mammalia > Primates > Tarsiidae > Carlito > Carlito syrichta. The sequence goes on from NW_007252703.1 coordinate 138,312, forward strand.
CCACAATGCAATAAGAAGAGGACTGGTAGTAGTGGGACACTGCCAGGGGAGGAATGGGGGTCACATTACATGAATAAGGGTACCTGATCTCAAACCTGGCAAAATGGGGACTGAAAAGAGACCCAAACATTACCTGCATGATGACCACTTGTTTACCTAATTCTGAATTGTACCACACATCTTTAAAATGAAACAAAAGAAAAACTAAATTAAAGCTCAAAAAATCTTTAAGGTGAGGGCAGTATGGATCTTATTGTCAAAGTCATCCTTGGTCCACTGTAACTATACTCAGTCATGACATTCCTCATAACATTTCCTAGCATGGGTGAAGACACTGGGATTAACAAAGGATGCCCCCTAAAAGAGCACTGAGTTTATGAGAACACAACTAGTAAAGATAGGAGCCTCTTCCATTCCCCTCCCTTTTACACTCAAAAGCACCTCCCACATACAAAGCCTGACTTGTATACTACCCACAAGGAACTGCTACATATTTACTTAAACTCGGGGTTATGCTCACCCTGGAAATACTTTCTGAGAGTCATCGGTCTCATCCACAAGAACATGACTCTCTTTGGTTCTTCCTTTCTGTTGGTAGCTCCCAGATGTGAGAGTCTCAGGGATTCACACTTAAAGGTTTGCATGCTGCATCTGAACACAGAGCTCACTGAGGTTCTGTCTGTCCACTTCTGTATTATCCCAGGTGCAGCTACAGGAATCGGGACCTGGACTGGTGAAACCTATGGAGACCTTCTCACTCATGTGAGCTGTCCCTGGTTACAACATCAGCAGTGGTTACCAGAAGTATTGGATCCACCAGCTGCAAGGGATATAGTTAGAGTGGTTTGGGCAAATCCATCACAGGGAGAGCACCAACTATAACACATCCCTCAAGAGTCAGATCACCTTATAGGTAGACATGCCCCAAAACATGTTATCCCTGTAGATGAGTTCACTGACTACTGGAGACACAGTCACATATTACCATACAAGAAACACAGTTTGGTGACCTTAGCATGAGCCCATACACAAAGCTCCCTGCTGAGAGGAAAAAGGGAGTTGGCCTGGATGCTACCACTTACTACCCACTAAAGTACTAGTTATGGGGGTGCCTATCATCCACCACCTGAGCAATTCCATCTATTTTATTGTCAGTGTCATCTCCTTGCTAGGTGCAAACTGGAAGAAGACAAGATGCATGCTAACATTCTCCCAGTGATTATTAACTACAATTCATAACTAAATATTTAATGTTCAAGATGAGACGGATGCCTGTTGGGATGAACAGAACTTAAGTACATTCTTATCTTGTGCAGACACTGCCAAATACCATGTATGACAGTAAGAATATTAAATTCAAAATGATTAGCATAGCTGAAGGCTGAGGGTGAGCAAGACAATGGGTTACCCTAAAAGGACTACACATATGGAGGGTTCACAGTCTCATGCAGACTTTTTTCCCAAGAACTGTGTGAACAACTCACAGCAGAACACAGAGTATCCTGAGAATACCTCCATAGTGACAGCTGAAGGAATTATTGCTAAATTACAATAAATAAATATTATTAATATTTATTTACATTATCAGTACATTAATACATTATCAGTTTAGTTAGAATGCATTTATGAATACTGTCTGATGGATAAATGCACAATATAACAGAGGGTTTCCTTATATTTAGTAATGTGATTCCTGAACAAACACCTGAGTTCCTTATTTTAAGGGGAAGTCCCTTAAATTGAACACCTTTTCTGGGTGACATCCCCCATCCTTCTTCCCTGCACATCCCTCTGTCTCTGTGTGATAGGTTCTTATCAGTAGAATAAGTTAAGACAAGGTGAGGTAGTTGATCTTGCATGTTCTTATGTTTCTCACTCACTCTCTCTCTAGCAAAATAAGATGTGCATACATCCCAGCCCATAGTTTCTGAGGAAAAAAAAGTAGCAAAAGAAGGCACCAGGTTTTAACAGCTAATGCATCCCAGGGCCACCACACCTCTTAAATTCTGTCTGGAATTCTCCTGAGTTCGTTTATTGGCAAACAACCCTGAAGAAATATGTCTTTAAAAGTACCTACCCTCCTCACATGGAGATGTGACTTATGTATTGCTTTTTCTAAATGAACTAGAAAGTAGATACATTGTATATCTCCTGGTCTTACAAGTTTGTCTCTTTAACTTGTTCTAATTTGTGCTTTAATCAACTCTACAAACTGCACTCACTGGTATGAGTACCAATTTCAATGGCAGTTATAAATGGTAATATTCCTGTCAAATTTTATACAATGTCTCACAGCTTTAGTCCTCACTGGCCACTTTCAACTTCTGGAATTAATATCCTCATATTTTATGGCATCTATATTTGCATCTTTATTATCTTGTTTCAATGTTGCCTCCAACTCTGATATTTAATATAATACATTTTGGGAGCTTGATGAAATTAAATATTCTGTCAGTATTCTGTTGTAAATACATAAAATGTCCAAATCTTTTAGTCAACTTTGCACTGCTATTAAAACAATGCCTGAGAGTGGGTAATTTATAATAAACAAGAAATTATTGGATCATAGTCCTAAAGCTAGGAAATTCAAAACCAGGACACTCGTGTCTGTTGAGGACCCTCGTGCTGAGGCATCTCATAGTGGAAGCATGAATGGCAAACAGAGGCCAAAGGGGCCATAATTGCCTTTATTGGTGGCAATAATTCTGTTTATTATGACTGTCCACTGACAAGTCTATATCCTCTTAATTCCCCACTTCTCAGCATTGATAGAGTGGCAACCAAATTCCAGCATGAGTTTTTGAGGGAATAAATATTCAAGCCCAGTCACCAATAATTAGTACACTGAACACTTTTTCATACCTTTTCTGATGAAGAGTCTGTTCTGATATGTGTTCCATTTTTGATTGCATTCTTCAGTTTTTTAATTGTATGTTTTCATGTAGAATCATGACACAAGTCCTTTAACAAATATTTAATTTGAAATAGGGACTGAGTGCTTAATTCACAGACACTGACACCAAAAGTACAAGTTATAAAAAAGGAGACGTTTATTACCCAAGAGCCGGCTGGCGGCCACTTGTCGCTGGACATGCAAGTCCTGCAGCAAGGGCCCCCGTTTGCTGGAGGGGCTTGCTTAAATGGGGCAAAACCACTTTGGGACTTTCCAAGTGGCCAAACCGTAACATCCTGGAGGCCTAGGTACTTTTCAAACAATGCTAGCTGGGTTCACAGAAGCAAAAAAAAAGTTGTTAAACAGTTTAACCTAGCCAGCAGGTGCTGTTTCCAGTTTCCAGGAAGGGAACTTTTTAACTGTGCAAAGGCTAAGTACATGCTTAACTGTGCAAAGGCTGAGTTTATGCTTAGCCTAATTTTTTACATTGTACATGTTTCTTTTTAAAACCCCCTTTCACATTTCCCCTTTTCAGTTGTTCCTGGAGTCAAATCATTGACTCTTTATACAGGGGATTATATTGAGTTTTGAGGACCATTAATTTTATTGATGACACACTATTTTTAACATAACCAAGGAGGCTTATATATGGGTCTCGGTTTTTTCAAGGAACAATAGTTTTGCACCCCCATGCAGCACAGTGATATTGTCCTGCTTTGTGGCAACAGGCTGGTCCCAATGCTGGACAAGCATAAAAACCAACTGATTTAAGTTCTTTTTTATAAGTTAAGGTGCTGCATTTGTCAGTGTGTGTGCCCCTGAGGGTTAGATCTGGCTATAATTTACAAAGATTAAAATTAAAGACAGGCTGCCTGCTTTCTCTGTAGGTGGAAATTATGGTCCCAGTGACAGTATTTCTCAGTTCCCAGGAATAGCTCCCTGGAGTATAGGGATTATGTGGGCTAGACCAATAGGCCTCAAGCTGGGGAAAGTATGCAAGGAATATGATTAAGATACTGAGGCCCACAAAAGTCTTATCTTCAGAGGATTTTTTCCAGTAGCTGGTTTGATGACTTTTCATGTCTCCAAGGGTGCGGTGGTGGCTGCCTTTACTTGTGAATGATGAATCCAGGGGCAGAACCGTTGACTTTGATGGCCATAGGAGTAGTAAGGATTACTATGTGGGGTCCTTTCCACCTTGGGGTGAGGGCCTGAGCTTTGTGCCATTTTATCCAGACTTGGTCACCGGGCTGGAACGGGTGTGGATGTTCCAGAACTGGTTTCCAGAAGGCCACCTGCACAGTCTCAGTGACCGTTTGCTGAACTCTTTAAAGAGCCTGCAGTGACTGAAGCAAATTATGGTTAGTTCTAGTGCTTTTTCCGGTCCAATTTTTGGAAGTAGCAGCGGGGGCCGTCCAAACAGAATTTCGAAGGTGGTTAGACCCTTGATGTAGGGGGTACACCTGGCCCTTAAGAGGGAATGGGGAAGGAGTGTTACCCAACTTTCGCTGGTCTCCAGGGTTAATTTGGTCAAGGTCTCTTTAAGCATCCGATTCATTTTTTTTACCTGTCCTAAGCTCTGGGGATGATAAGCACAATGTAAGTACCAATTTATCCCCAAGGTTTTTGCAATACCTTTAGTAAGTTTAGAAATAAATGTTGGGTCATTATCTGAACCTATTGAGATAGGTAGACTATATCTTGGTATGATGTCGTTTAAGAGTTTTTTTACTTTTACAGAAGTAGTTTCAATTTTTGTAGGAAATGCCTTGACCCCTACCGAGAAGGTGTCTACCAAGACCAATAGGTATTTATATCCATATTACCCAGGTTTGACTTCTGTAAAGTCTATTTCCCCATGTCTCCCAGGGGTTAGTCCCCTATCTTGGACCCCTTGGGTGGATACACTGACCTTAGCATTATTAGTTTGCTGGCATGACACAAAGCCTTGAATGAGCTCCTGGGCGAGCTGGTCCAGATGAGGGAGATAGAATTTTTTCCTCACAAGTTTGGTTAGTTTTGTCCTTCCCAAATGAGTACCTTCGTGGAGCTGCCTTAGGATTTGTTGTCCCAGGACTCAAGGGAAGAAGGTTCTGCCATCCTGAAGTGGAAGCCATCTGTCTGGGTTTAAGGTTGTCTGCAATTTTTGTGCAGCAAGGAGGTCCTCTTCTGGATATTTTGGTGGCTCACATAGAACTGGAGGAGGCAGCGCCAGCAGGTAGGTGGTTCTGTGGTAAGCAGTATCTCTGACTGCTTGATCTGCTTTTTTATTTGCTATTGCCTATTTTGAGTTTCCTTTTTGGTGGCCTGGGCAATGGATGAAGGTGACTTGTTTGGGGGCCCATATTGCTGTCAGGAGGTCTAAGACTTCCGCTTTATTTTTTATAGTTTTCCCCTCTGCGGTGAGCAATTCCCACTCCCTGTAAATTGTCCCATGAACTTGTGTAGTTGCAAACGCATACCTGCTATCAGTGTGGATGTTGACTTTTTCTTCACCTGCTTTTAGGGCCTCAGTTAGGGCAATCAGTTCTGCTTTTTGGGCCAATGTTCCCTGTGGAAGAGGCTCAACCCAGATAGTTCCCTGTAGAGTGACCACCGCTGCCCCTGCATACCTTACCCCATTCTGGATGAAACTGCTGCCATCCGAGAAAAGGTCGGGGTTTGTTCTTGGTACATCAGTTAGGTCCCAGCGCAGCTTCTGGAACTCAATTGTTTTATAACAACAATGTGGCAGCCCCGTGGACTTTCTTCCAGTAGCAAAGTTCCAGGGTTTAAGCTGGGAGTATGCTGGAACTTCATGTGGGGTTGATTTAAAAGCAGCACTTGATAATGAGTTATTCAGGTGTTCGACATCCATTTGTCAGGGGCCCCTTGGAGTAAAGACTCTACTGCATGTGTGGCCGTGACAGTAAGATTTTTGCCCCAATGTTAGTTTGTCTGAGTCCTTTACTAACACGGCAATGGCTGCTATAAACTGCAGGCAGAGGGGCCAGCCCGAGGCTACTGGGTCCAGTTTTTTGACAGGTAGGTGACCGGCCTGTTCCATGGGCCGAGTTTTTGGGTTAGGACCCCCCAGGTGATGCCTTGTCTTTCATCCACATAAAGGTGGAAAGGTTTTTCAATATCCAGCAAGGCCAGGGTCAGAGCTGAGACCAGGGAGTTTTTAAGCTTTGTTCCCCTCCGGTGTCCATTTAAAATTAGCCTCTGGTCCCTTGGTTATTTCATAGAGAGGTTTTGAGACTTCAGCAAACTTAAGGATTCATAGTTGCCAGCATTTTATAACTCCCAAGAATTCCCGGACCTGCATTTTGCTTCCTGGGGCCGGGATGCCTTCTATAGCCCAAATGCACTGGGCAGTTAGGGATTTTTTTGCTAGTGGAGTTTTTCACCTGGTGCCAGTTCTACTTTTCTCTGTTGGCTGCTTGGGTTTAACTTCCTGTAAAGCTGCTGCTACTACTTTGGCCATCTTTGGTTTATTGGTCTTCAAGCAAGTCCCTGCTATTATAGACTTTCTGGGCTACCTCAGTTAATTCTGATAAAGTTTTCCCTTCAAATCTTTCAATTTTCTGCAATTTCTTTCTTATATCAGGGGCCAACTGGGAGACAAAGACTATAACTAAAGTCCTCCAATTTTCTGGAGCCTCTGGGTCTATGGGAGTATACATCCAATAGGCCTCCATAAGACCTTCCAGAAAAACCATGGGAGATTCCTGTGGGCCCTAAGTTACCTCACTTAACTTAGACAAATTTGTGAGCCGCCTGGTGGCAGCCCAAAAGCCCCCCATTAGAGTCTGGTGATAGGTGATGAAAAATTCCCTACCATGATTGGGTTCCAATTAGGCCTCTCAGCAGGGAAGACACGGTCCACACAGTCCTGCTCTGTTGGTTTGCCATCCAGTCCCAGGACCAATTTCCTTGCCTCCTGATGGGTTCATTCTCTTTTCTCCACAGTAAAAAGGGCTTGGAGAAGCTATTGGCAGTCATCCCAAGTGGGCTAGTGGGTGAAGAAAATAGTTTCTAAAAGGCCTATGAGGCTCTACGGTTTTTTTTAGAGAATGCCAGATTTGGTGTTTCCTGTAGGGCTAAAACACGAGAATTAGCTCTCATTTTGGCTTTTTTCATCCATAATGGCTGCTGCATTACCAGGAGGTATCAGGCAGTGATGTACAGGATCTGGTCCAGGTGGTGTCAATAGACGAACAGCCGAACCTTCCCCACTATGGCAGGGTTGGAGATTCCCTCCTGCAGCCAGCTGCAAGGAAATGTGGGCCATTTGAGGGATCAAAAGGTGGTTAGGTTTCCTTGGTTTACCTGATAACCTGACTGCTGTGCTACTTCTTGGAAATCCTTGAAGTGACATAAAACCAGTTGCAGAGGGGTGTCAGGGTTAGAGCACTGCTGCCCCATAATATTGATAGCAATGACAGACACAACAGTGACTAACACTGAATAAATAAAGACAATAACACAAAATGAACAGACAGACCTAACGCAGACCCAGGAATTAGTGCTGCACCCAGCTTTCCTGCGGGTCCAAACAGAAGTGAGCACAAACAGAACAGGAACTTGATTCACCTCTCAGAGGGCTCTGGGGATGTTGTGAGTCTGCCAGAGATGACAATCAGTCATTTGCGAGTTCACAGACTCACCAGGTCTAATGAACACTGAGGTTTGTGGGTATGCAGACACACAAGGTCAGCTGGTGACTGGAGCTGGGCATTAAGCTCTTGAATCTCCCGGCCAAGCCCCCAGATGAAATAGGGACAAAGCACTTAATTCACAGACAGTGACACCAAAAGTACAAGTTATAAAAAAGGAGGTTTATTAGCCAAGAGTTGGCTGGTGGCCACTTGTTGTTGAACATGCAAGTCCCGCAGCAAGGGCCCCCGTTTGCTGTAGGGGCTTGCTTAAATGGGGCAAAACCACATTGGGACTTTCCAAGTGGGCCAAACCACAGCATCCTGGAGGCTAGGCACTTTTCAAGCAATGCTAGTGGGGTTCACAGAAGCGAAAAAAAAAGTTGTTAAACAGTTTAACCTAGCCAGCAGGTTCTGTTGCCAGTTTCCAGGAACCGAACTTTTTAACTGTGCAAGGGTTGAGTACGTGCTTAACTGTGCAAAGGCTGATTTTATGCTTAGCCTAATTTTTTACATTGTACATGCTTTTTTTTAAAGCCCCCTTTCACAAATTTGGAAGTGTATTCTGTGAGATTATCTCTGAGAATTGTTTTTTATTAAAATATCAATGTTTTTCATATACTTTTAAAATTGTTTGCAAAGTTAATTATATTATTTTTCAATAATATATGTACATGATATCGAAAATCTCTGAGTAATGTCCAAAAGGAGTGAGAATGTCTATCATATGCTTAAGTCTATGCTACATTCAAGGGATAGAGATTTAAGCTCCACATTCTTGAAATATGGATATCAACATAAATGATTTGGTAGTATTTTGTCTTAAATATGTGTCTGTCTTTTTTCATCAGCATAGGTTCGTTGATATATAGGTCATACTTTATTTACAAATCTGTTTGGCATTTTTTTGTTTATGTTGTTGAAATTGTTAAAATGCTTTTAGGCACCAAGAGGTCTTGAAGATTGACTCCTGCATCCTTTGACATACACCCATACTCTATGGGGACGTTTTTTCCTTTTAAAAAATGAGATTTAAGGGGCACAAGAGCTCTTTTATGATATGGACATATTGCACAGTGGTGAAGTCTGAGAGTTAATTGTAGCCATCATCTATGGTGTACATTGTACTACTAAGTAATTACTCATCCCTTACACCACTCTCTCCCTTCTACTCTTTCCATTATCTGCTTTTCCATTCTCTTGGTGCATGTGTTCACATTATTTAACTACCACTTATAAGGGAGAATATATGGTATATGATCCTTTGTTTTTGAGTTATTTCCCTCAAGATAATGACCTTCAGTTTTATCCATGTTGTTGCAGAAAACAAGATTTTGTTATTTTAATGGTAGAATTGTATGTGTGTATGCATGTATACCTGTAAATGTCAAGAGATGTTCACCATAATAAGAAGTGTCTGGACACTGATTGTAACCACTTTGAGAACCTCTTATAATTGCAGAATCAAGCATAACTTGTACTGACCTTATTAAGTGTGAAATTTTTTAGTACAATTTTTTCTTTCTTAAAGTGTACATATATATTTTGGCATCTCCAGTATGTATATATATGATTTTAATCATATATTGATGGGCAATTATGTTGATATCATAACTTTGTCATTATAAATATTGCTGCAGTAAATATTTTATATAGTAATTTTTTTCCTTTCTACAGATACTCAGAAGTTCAATTGCTGCATCAAATGACACATCTATTTTTATGTCTATGACAAACATTTATATGCTTCCTTGTAGAGGTTGCACTAATGTAAATGCCCACCAACAGTGTGTAAGGATTACCTTTATTCACACACTTGTCAACTGGTAATTTTTCACATTTCAATTATAATCATTCTGATTAATGTAAAATGGTATCTTTTTGTGAGTTTAATTTGCTTTTCATTGTTGATTAGCAGTGTTCAGTTTTATTCACATACATGTTATTTATTTGTGTATTACCTTTGCATTTTTAACTAGGTTATTTGTTTGATGTTGAAACTGACTTGTTTGATGTATTTGTGCATTGTGAATATTAGCCATATTTCACACCATATTGGAATAAAATAAGAAATTAATTTCAAGAGGAACTCTCAAAATTATAAAACTGCATGGTAATTAAACAACAGACTCCTGCAATTGTTGGGTCAACAATAAAGTCATGAATGTAATTATAATTTTTGTGAAACAAATGAATATTAAGACAAAGCAGATCAAAACCTCTTAAGTACAATGAAAACAGTGCTAAGAGGGAAAGTTATAGTGTTATACTTCCACATTAAAAAATAGAAAACTTACACATTAACAAGCTATCACTGCACCTTAAGGAACTAAAATAAATCAGAAATAAATCAGAAATAATCAGAAATAAAACAACTCAAAAAGAGCAGAACAAGAAACAATAAGGATAAGATGAGAAATAAAGGATATTGAGATTAAAAAAGCATCAATGACACCAACAGATTTTTTTTGAAAAAATAAACAAAGTAGTTAACCACAAGAGAAATTAGCAAAGAAAAAGAGAATATATTCAAATAAACACAAACAAAAATGATAAAAATAACATGACATTTGATATTACCAAAATGCAAAAGATTGTCAAAGCCTACTATCAGCAAGTCAAAAGGCACACACTAGAAAACATATGGGAAGTTGAACAGTCTTGGACATATACAGCCTGGCAAGATTGAACCAGAAAGAAATAGAAATCCTGAACAGACCAAAAATAAGTAATAAAATTGAATCCAAATTTTTTTTAATTTCTCAACAAAAAAAGTCAAGGACCAGATGAATTCACAATTAATTTTTGCCAGATGTCCAAAATACATTTGTACTAATCTAATTACAAGTATTCCAAAGAAATCAAAGAACTCCTTTCTAATTCATTTTATAAAACCGGGATCTTGCTTATGTCAAAATCCATTAGGGACCCACAGAATAGAAAACTACTTGCCAATATCCTTGTTTAACATAGATGCAAACATCCACTACAAAATAGTATAAAAATAAATACAAACACAGCACATAAAAATGATGATATATCACAATTAAGTAAGTTGTAGTCTAGGGAGACAAATATTTTTCCACATAATAAATAAATGTACTTCATCACATTAATAGATTGAAAAACTAAAACCATATGATTACCTCAATAGATGCACAAAAGTACTTGATGAAATTCATCATTTCTTTCTGACAAAATTTCTCAACAAACTAGGCATCAAAGGAACACATCTCAAAATAATAAAAAGCATACATGACAAGCTCACAACCGGCATCATACTGAACAAGAAAATTATGCAAATATTCCCCCTAAGAACCAGAGCAAGAAAAAAATTCCCCCTTTCACCAGTCCTGTTCAACATGCAACCAGAAGTCCATGAAGGATTAGGACAAGGGAAAGAAATAACAGACATGTACAAAATTAGGGAATCCCTCTTGTGTATGAGCTGAGAAAATGCATACACAGCCTAGTCAGGGCTACCAGTACCTGGGGAAGTGATAACCCAGTGTCTCTTCCGTGGAGTGAGCAGGTAGGAGAGATCCTACAATTGATTGTGGGAGCCATTCACACCCAAGTTAGGGGAAAAACAGAAGATAGCCCCCTCCTCCAGATGGCACATAGAAAAGATAGGCGGAGCTGGTGGCCAGCTGCCACTGTAAAACATGCAGGCAGAAAAGAAAAATGGGATGAAAATTCAGAAGCAACCACAAAAGAGAGCACAAGGCTTACAATTTTTATTTTTGAATTTTATGGTATTTATTTATTTATTTACTTATTCATCTTCTGGTCCTTTTTTCTTTTTGTTTATTTTTCTTCTTTCTATTTTTGGGTATGGGTGAGAGTCTGTGTTCACTTTTCATGTATTTTTCTTTATTTCTCTTTTTTCCCTCTTGCTTTTTCTTTTTCCACTTTTCCTTTTTTCTTTTGTTTCTCCTCTTTTATAAAATATCTATTCCCTTCTCTGTTCTTTTTCTTACTAATATGTTGTTTTTGGACTCAGTGGGTACTTGTATGTCTTCATTGCATGGACACATTTTGAGGTGGGAGAAAGTGGGTCTGAAGGGGTCCAATCCCAAGCATTGAACACTGTGATCTGCAAGTAGCTTCTAAATCTTAGCCCCTCAAATACAAATTATCCAACCCTCAAAACAGAAAAGAGACAGCACAATTCTCCACTCCCAGTCCTATTTGTTAATACAGTATTTTGAGGCCTTGCCCAGGAAAGACAGTAGGCTGAGCAAATAACAGAAGTGAGAGCTACTCCCTCATTCACTGAAGGATGAAATCAAAGAAAAAGGAAAATGATCTGTCACAAATGAAGAAAAATCAGTGAAAGATTAGAGATAACCCACACAGTCCCAAAGTGACAATGTCTGTAAAACAAACCTCAAGGCCCAAACAATGGAAATCATTCAAAATTTCCAGACACAACAGAGATTAGATAGTGGATGGAAAGACTGAACAAGGCACAAGAAATATAAGAAGCAACACTGAAAGTAATTTTAACAGTGATTTTTTTTGCCACAAACTCCATTCAAGAAATTAATTACAATTTAAAAATCATGGTAAGAAAAATTAACCAAGCAGGGAAAAGAATCACAGAGCTTGAAGACCCAATCTGCTAAAGATACACAAAGAAAATTCAAAATGAAAAAACACAGCCTTCAAGAGATGTGCAGATACATCAAGAGACCAACTTACACCTGATTTATATACCTAAAGAAGAAAGGGAAGCAGAAAACACCTTGGATCAATTATTCCAGGAGACTATTCATGAAAACATTCCTCCTCTCACAAGAGACATGACCAATCAAACAAAAGAGACTCAGAGAACCCCTGCAAGGCATCTTATGAGAAGATCAACCCCTGGGCACATGGTAATTCACTTACGCAAGGTAGGTATAAAAGAAAAAAGCCATAAAGGCAGTGAGAATGAAAGAACCCTTTCTCTTTACCAGGGAAATCCAATCAGAATAGCACCAGACTTATCTGCTGAAACACTACAAACTAGAAGGGACTGGACCCCAAATTTCAAAGTTTTCGAAAATAAACAATTCCATTCAATAATTCCCTACCCAGCTAAGCTAAACTCCATCAGCAATGGAGAATCAAAATCCTTCCAAAAAATTCAAACTCCAAGAGTATGCTGCCTCCAGGTTAGTTCTGCAGGAGTCTTTTAAGAAGGTATAAAGCACAGAAGGTAAAAAGAAACATAGCAAAAAAAAGATGACCATGCAGTTCATAAGAGTACAGGCAAACATAGAGACAGCAGAACATATGACACACCTACAATATCGAAAAGACACACACATACTAATACAAAAGTTAAAAGAAAGTAAAACAAAAGCCTTGTGACAAGGATAAACTCTCACATTTCAATAATCAGCCTGAATGTGAATGAACTAAATGCACCACTGAAATGTCATAGAATGAAAAATTGGATAAAAGAACGTGGCTCAATAAGATTCCGCCTTTGTGATACACATCTGGTACAAAAGATACCCACAGACTCAAATTTAAAGGACTGAAAATGAGCTTTCAGGTAAATGGTAAACAAAAAAAAAAAAGACAGGAATTGTGAGTCTAATATCAGACAAAACAACCTTTAGGCAATAAAAAAATTTAAAAGTTACAGAAGGACACTACATAATGACAAAAGTAACAATTCAACGGCAAGAAATATCCATTCTAAACATTTATGCACACAACATAGGGGCAACTGAATTTACAAAGAAACTAATAAACTAAAAGTGTATATTGGCTCTAACACAGTCATAACTGGAAAATTAAAAACCCCACTAGTAGCCTAGATAGATCATCAAGAAAAAAATTAATAAGTAAATATGAAACCTCAACTTGATGCTTGACCAAATAGATCTAACAGATATCTACAGAATGCTTCACCCTGCAACCACAAAATATATATCTCACTCATTAGTACATGGAACATAGTCCAAGATTGGCCACATTCTAGCCCATAAATCAAATATATATTTTCACAAGATAAAAACAATACTATGAATATTCTCAAATCACAAGGGAATAAAAATATTGTCATTAAAAAGATCACCCAAAACTCACTAAGAAGATGGACACAAAGCAACATACTGATGAACAACCACTGGATCAACACAAAAATCAACAAAGAAGTTAAAAGATTCCAGAAAACAAATGAAAGCAAAGACGTGAGATCTGGTAAGATGGTGACAGCATAGGTGGGACTGTGAGATTCTCTGAAAGTGAGTTCCCAAGAAGACTCTTACTTTCCTTCCCCCTCCCCGTGCCCACTGCCAGCCTCACTGGTCCGAGGCCTGGAGACCCATGGTCCCACACAAGACAAGCTATTGCAGCCCCTGGGCTGCTGTTGCTCCACCATAGGTGGACCCGGGCCCCAGCTGTGTAGAGATCCCAGCTCCCTCCCTGGCTACAATGCCTCACCCAACCCCAATCCCTGGGATACCACCTTGTGGAGATCTGTGTTCCCTTGATGGCTACACTGATCCACCTGGCACTCAGTCACTGCCAGCTCCCATCCTGACTGGGTGCCTAGCCCAGCAGCCCAGTGCTCACTCCTCAGAGTTCTAGCTCCCTGTCCTGGGTTCTGGGTCCCTGCCCAGCCCTATTTCAAGCCACTGACACCCAGGGAGGCTCTAGGTGCCCACCCCTCAGAGATATCAGCTCCACTCCTGGCTGAAGTGCTCTGTGCAGGGCCCAAAGCCACTGTCAGCACTCACCACACACCCTTTGGAGCTCTGCTCCCTGCTCTGGCTGAGGCACCCAGCGTGGGACCTCATGGTTGTGTAAGGGAATGGTATATCTTAAAAAGGTGCTGATCAGTCACTCTCAGCTCTCAGCTGCAGAAGAGGGAATTCCCAGCTCCCTCCTCCACCCCAAGCTGCTGGTGGCACACCAGATCCAGCACCCAGCTGTGTGGCTGATCCCCAGTGGCTGATGCAGGAGACACACCACCACAGCCCATCATAGTAGACCACCCATGGACACAGATGAGTGGGGAGAAAGGATGGGTGGAAAGAAAGGCTCCACAAAACAGGAGCTGCCCACCATGGCCATTTTCCAGGCAGAGATTTGCATTGCCCTGCCCACCTACCAGCAGCCTCCACCTTGGTTTCTAAGACTACCTGTTTGTGTTGGGGAAAAAGCATCAAAAGGCACGATTTTATTGGACTGTCTTTATGTGATTACCAGTGTGCTTCAGGGAATTTTGCTTGTGTGTCTGTTTTTCACTCTTTTCTGGACTTGTGTCTCTTTTTCATTCATTAGTTCATATGTATGTCAGTTTTCCCTCTCACCCTTCTCTCTCTAACTTCTTCTTGACCCTCCTTCTTCCATTATTTTCCCTTTTCATACCTCCATTTGCTCCATGGAGCAAACCTACACCCCCCTGCACAGACAGATTGTAGGGCAGTGGGATAAGTGTTCCAGTGTGTCCATACACAGGTTAGTGTATACTGGGATCTGAAGATAGATTCTGAATCACACCCCCTCAATTAAACCTCAAAATTGCAAAAAGTACAGCCCCCCAGCCCACACTCCAGTCTCAAAAGTGAACAAAGCCAGAGGACCCTCATAAAAAAGAACAGGAGATTGAACAAAAGAAGTAAAAGTAGCCCTACCTTCCCTGAAGAACAGGATTAAAGAAGAGGAGGGAAAGGGGAAGAGAGAGAGAAATCTACACAAATGAAGAAAAACCAAACCCCTGGGAGGGCAGACATTGAGAAAACTGACTTCAGAATGCAAACAATGAAGAACCCCAGAATGACTGGTCTCGAACTACAAACCTAGATATCAAGACATTAATGGAGAGATTAAAAAGAATTGAGAAGAGACAGGAAGAAACTAGGAAGGAGTTGATAACTGAGACAACAGTGGTAAAGAATACTGTGAATGAAATAACAAAGTGATGAGCATGGAAAGCAAAATTAGCCAAGCATAAGAAAAGATCTCAGAGCTTGAGGACCAAAATACAGAACAAACCCAAACTGTCAAAAACATAGAAAAGAAGCTTAAAAAGACAGAACAAAACATTCAAGAGATGAGCAATTACTTCAAGAGACCAAACCAAAGAATTGGACTTACTGAAAAAGAAAGAGAGACAGAGGCCACCTTGGAACAAACATTTCATGAGATTACTGAAGAAAACTTCCCTCATCGCATCAGTGATGTGAAAATGCAAACACAAGAGATTCAGAGAATGCCTGCAAGACAACAAATGAGAAGACAACTCCCAGACACATAATATTTCACCTAAACAAAGTAAGTATAAAAGAAAAAATTCTAAAGACAGCAAGAGAAAAAGACCAGAAGACCTACCATGGAAGACCAATTAGAATAGCAGCAGATTTATCTACAGAAACTCTGCAGGCTAGGAGAGCTTGGAGCACTATCTTCAAAGTTCTAAGAGATATACAATTTCAACCAAGAATAACCTACCCAGCCAAGCTAAGCTTCATCAGTGAGGGAGAATTAAAATCTTTCCCAGATATCCAATCCCTATGAATGTACACTGCCACCAGACCACATCTACGAGAAAAACTTAAGAAAGTACTAAACACAGAAGAAAAAGAAAAAAGAACAACATCGTTCTTCACAAGAGTACAAGAAAAAGAGTAAAACACACACAAATGAACCCCCAAACCAAAAGAAAGATAACAAACAAAGAGGTACAACAATAACAACTCAATAAAAGCCTTATGATAGGGATCAACTCTCACGTTTCAATAATTAGCCTGAATTTGAATGGACTAAATGCACCACTGAAAAGACATAGAATGGAAATACAGATAAAATATCATGAGGGAACAATATATAGCCTTCAAGAGACCAGTCTCACTAGAAAGGACACTCACAGACTCAAAGTAAGAGGATGGGAAACAAATTTTCAGGCAACCAGAATTCAAACAAAATAACATTTAAGCTATCAAAAATTTTAAAAGATACAGAAGGCCGATACATAATGATGAAAGGTTCACTCCATCAACAATAAATATCAGTCCTAAACATATATACACCCAACATAGGAGTGCCAGCTTAAATAAAGCAGCTTCTAGGAAAACTCAAAAAGATATTGACTCTAACATTATCATAGCTGGAGACTTAAATACCCCACCCACAACCCTAGACAGATCATCAGGACAAAAAAATCAGCAACAAGATCTGGAACTTCAATGTGACTCTTGACCAAACGAACTTAATTGATACCTACAGAACACTCCACCCAATGACCACAGAATATACATTATACTCATCATGGCATAGAATGCACTCTAAGATCAGTCACGTACTTGGCCATAAATCAGGCATAAAAAATTTTCAAAAGATCGAAATTTTGTCATGCACCTTCTTGGACCACAGTGGAATAAAAATAAACATCAACACCAACAAAGGTCACCCCAAAACCACAAAGACATGGACACTAAACAACATGATGCTAAACAACTCATGGGTCAATGATGAAATCAAAACAGAGATTAAAAGATACCTGGAAACAAATGAAAATGAAGAAATATCTTACCAAAATCTCTTGGATTCCATGAAAGCTGTAATAAGAGGGGAATTCATATCTCTACAAACACATATGAAGAAAATGGAAAGATCACAAATTAACAGACTAACAAGTCACCTAAGGAAGCTGGAAAAACAAAACCACCAAAACCCTAACTTCAGCAGAAGAATCCAGAGAACCAAAATAAAAGCCCAAATCTGGGACATTGAGGACAAAAAGATAATATATAAAAAAAATGAAACCAAAAGCTGGTTCTTTGAAAGGATAAACAAAATCAATTGTCCCCTAACTAGACTGACCAAGAAAAAGAGAGAAAACGCCCAAATAAATACAATCAGAAACACAAAAGATGAAGTCACAATTGACCCTGAAGAAATACAAAAGATCATTAGAGACTACTCGTACACCTGTAAGGGAAAAAACCTGAAGATCTTAAGAAAATGGAAGACTTTCTAACATCACACAACCTGCTTAGGTTGAAACAAGAAGAAATTGAGACCCTGAATAGACCAATAGCAATCAGTGAAATTGACTGTGTAATAAGAAAAATACATACAAAAAAAAAAGCCCTGGACCAGATGGCTCTCCAGCAGAATTCTATAAGACATTTAAGGAGAAGATGATACCAATCCTACTGAAAGTATTCCAGGCAATTGAGTAAGATGGATCCTCTCCAAAACATTGTATGAAGCTAACATCACATTGATACCCAAGCCAGGTGAACATTCAACAAAGAAAGAGAACTACAGGCCAATATCTTTCATGAGTATAGATGCCAAAATTCTTTGCAAGATCCTAGCAAACTGGATTCAACAGCACATCTCAAAAACCATCCATCATACCCAGAACAATCCTCTGCAAAAAAAAAAAAAGCAGGAGATATCACATTACCAGACTTCAAACTTTACTATAAAGCTACAATAATCAAAACAGCTTGGTATTGGTACAGGAACAGGCATATAGACCAATGGAATAGAATTGAAATTCCAGAAGCAAAACCTCAATTTCTCAACGAACTCATCTTTGACAAAGTCTCCACCACCTACTACTGGGGAGAGGAGAACCTATTCAGTAAATGGTGCTGAGAAAACTGGCTGACCACATGCAGAAGATTCAAACAAGACCTCTATCTATCACCATACACAAAAATTAACTCCAAATGGATCAGAGACCTAAATGTAAAACCTCAAACCATAAGAACCTTAGAAAATGCAGGACACACCCTTGAAATTGGAACTGGCATCCAATTTCTGAACAAACCCTGAAACTCATGGACCATAAGAGATAAGATAGACAAGTGGGACCTCATTAAACTGACAAGCTTCTGCAAAGTCAGAGAAACTATCAAGAGAGCAAAGAGACAGCCCACAGACTGGGAAAAGGTATTTGCCAACTCCATGTCTGACAAGGGCGTAACTACTTGGATCGATACGAAACTCAAATGTGCTGAAAATAACAAAACAAACAACCCCATTACAAACTGGGCAAAAAATATGAACAGACACTTCTCAAAAGAAGACATACAAGTGGCCAACAGACACATGAAGAAATGTTCAACCACACTAATCATCAAGGAAATTCAAACTAAAACTATACTGAGATACCACCTAACTCCAATCAGAATGGCCATTATCAATAACTCAAAAAACAACAGATGCTGTGGAGGATATTTATCGCAGCATTGTTCACAATAGCAAGAGCCTGGAACCAACCATGCTGTCCATCAAAAGAGGACTGGATTTTTAAAACATGCTACATATACATAAGGGAATACTACGCAGCCATAAAAAAGAACAAAATCATGAATTTCGCAGCAACCTGGATGGAACTAGAGTTGATAATACTGGGTGATCTCTCACAGAAACAAAGATCTGAGTAGCACATGTTCTCACTCATAAGTGGACCTTGAACATCTATCATAATACTATAAGAAAAGGATTGACAATGGCCAGAAACTATGGGGAGGAAGGAAGATAGTCAATATCTGTCTTGGGACAGGAGGACACCCCTTATCAACAAGGGTGCCTGAACAATGCATATTTGTATACCTAACCCTTGACTGTACTCCACAATTTTAAAATAAAAAACATGACCCAGGTTCAGTGCATCAGCCTGTAATCCCTCGCTTGGGGAGGCTGAGGTGAGTGGATTGCCTGAGCCCACGGGTTCAAGACCATTCTCAGCCCTGACTGAGTTGTCATCCAGCGGCCAGGCCAGCAACCAAACATAAGACTGGAAATATCTAAAGTAGAGCCTAAAGCCCTCCTGTGTGGAATTCAGGGGAACCACCAAACCTCAGGTAGATGCTCATAACTCACCCAACTCAGTGACCCACTGAAGAGCATGTGCACAGAAAGCCCCTCCAAAAGTTTCTGGCCACCACTTAGGGTTTTTTTTCTTTTACTTAGCAACATGTAACCCCCAAGAGACCATCTCCTGCACCCTTTCTAACCTGTGCCATGGCTGATCCAAAGTAAATCTGAAGTAAAAATAAA
Organism: Carlito syrichta; assembly: GCF_000164805.1. NCBI lineage: Eukaryota > Metazoa > Chordata > Mammalia > Primates > Tarsiidae > Carlito > Carlito syrichta. The sequence continues at coordinate 157,863 of NW_007252703.1, forward strand.
TCTGCAATAAACTCCTTGAACTTGGTCCATTTTCCTGAGAATGCCGTCATCATCACCATCATTGTTAGCATCATCATCATGATGTCAAAATCAACATACATGTTTAATCATCATGAAGAAGTTTGTCTCATGATAGAATAAATTCATTGAATTAAAAATTGCATCCTGTAAGAAAGGATCTAGTAGTGAGGTACGGCCAATTAATACTAGTGAGAAACGTAAAAACCATAAATGGCGTCACCGTGTTTTGTTCCTGCTAACCTATGAGCCCTCCCAATATTCCTCTGGAGAGAAATCTAGGACAAGTTTTGGCAATGCTTCCCTCATCAGGAAATAGTGTTTTCCTTCTGAGAAGGAAAACTTTTCCCTGAACACAACCTCAGTTTTGGTATACATTTTCCTGAATAAGACTTTACCCTCAGACAGGTGCACATTGTTCCCACATGAAGACTTTTCTCAGATAAGCATACATGTCTTACATGGTTCTGATCATCTATCAAGGGTTTTGCCGTAAGGGGTCCCTACCTTTTCTTCATCTTCAGCCACACTTTTGTAATGAATGATTCTGGACTATTCCACTTTCCATCTGTTCCTCAGTGTCATTATGGTGAATCAACCTCCCAAGGAGGGAAGAAGATCTCAAATTTTTCAAGGACAAATACAGGATGTTGAGCCCAATATGAAAACCTCCTGCATCCTTGATGGACCATATTCTAGGCAAGGTCTCTGAAAGCAGTCCTGAAGCATGTGTCCTATGTCATGTCTCTCCACTTCCATATGAGGAATTCATAGAAGACAAATAGGAAGGTCTTGTATCCTAACATTCTAAATTCTGTGCTTTTTTTCCTGTAACAGCTGCAAATGTTTTAAATATTTTTAAAATAAGGTATAGTATTCATTCTAAAAGTTACATTATATATATATTAACCTTATAGTACCTAATAAATGTATTTTGGCATTTATAATTAAATATTTATGTGTATATACATGCATCTACATGTGTATATGTATATAATTACCAAGATAATTTTTTTTAAAGAAATCAAGAAACATTTATTTATAAGCTGGAAAAAACTCTAGTGTGCTCAAAATTTTATTAGATGATGTGATACAATGAGAGTTAAAGACAGGTACAGTCCCAATCCTCTTGAAGTTTGCAGTCCAGTGGGGAAGACTAACATTAATCAAGGAATCCCTATAACCACACAAGCAGAATTAAAAATGTAACTCTAATATAATTTTTGAAAATAATATATTTTAGAGATACCGAATTATTTGAGATGAAATGTGAATTGTCTCAAAATAATTTTAATGGAAAATGAGTGAAAGCATAATGAAATCAGACTGTCATGAATTACTAGTTGTAGGATGTCAGTTTATTTGTGCTGTTATCGCAAAATACCATCAACTATGTGGTTTATAAAAACAGAAATTTCTCACATATTAGATGCTGGGAAGTTCAAGATTGGGACACTTGCAGGTTCTGAGTCTGATGAAGACTGACTTTTTCATAGATAGAACCTTCCCACTGTATCCTCACATATTGGGAGGGACTATCTAGCTCTCAATGGTCTCTTTTATAAGAATACTAATTCCAATCATGAGGGCTCCATCCTTATGATTTAACTACCTTACAAGGCCCTAAAAGGGTGATTTATCACCTTCTATCTTTTTTCTTTAAAAAACAATATTTTTTTATTATGATGTTGTGGGGTACAGTTAAGGGTTAGGTATACAAATATGCTTCATTTAGGCCCCCTTGTTGATAACAGGTATTTCCCCATCCACAGACAGATGTTTACTACCATTAGTCCCATCCTCCTTCCCTCCCCCATAGTTTCCCACCACTGTCAGTCATTTTCTTATGGTAGTGCGTTGGATGATCAAGGTCCACTATATGAGTGAGAACATGTGATACTCAGATCTTTGTTTCTGTGAGAGGTCACTCAGTATTATACACTCTAGTTGCATCCAGGTTGCTGCAAAATTCATGATTTTGTTCTTTTTTATGGCTGCATAGTATTCCATCATGTATATGTACCACATTTTTTAATCCAGTCCTCTTTTGATGGACAGCATAGTTGGATCCAGGTAGTTGCTATTGTGAACAATGCTGCGATAAACATTCATGTGCAGGTATCTTTTTGAGAGAGTGATTTGAGTTCTTCAGGATATATTCCCAGTAGGGGGATTGCAGGGTCATATGAGAGGTTGATGTTTAGAACTTTTAGAAATGAACACACTGCTTTCCACAGAGGTTGCACTAGTTTGCACTCCCACCAACAGTGTAAGAGTGTTTTGCCACACCCTCTCCAGCAACTGTTATTTTTTGAGTTACTGATAATTGCCATTCTGACTGGAGTTAGATGGTATCTCAGTGTGGTTTTGATTTGCATCTCCCTGATGATTAGTGAGGTTGAATATATCTTCACGTGTCTGTTGGCTGCTCGGATGTTTTCCTTTGAGAAGTATCTGTTCATATCTTTTGTCCATTTTATAATGGGCTTGTTTGTTTTTTTTCTTTTCAGCACATTTGAGTTCCTTGTAGATCCAAGATGTTAAGCCTTTGTCGGACCTGGAGTTGGCAAATACTTTTTCCCAGTCTGTAGGCTGTCTCCCTGCTCTCTTAATAGTTTCTTTGGCTTTGCAGAAGCTTGTCAGCTTAATGAGGTCCCACTTGTCTATTTTATCCCTTATGGCCTGTGAGTTTCAGGTTTTGTTCAGGAATTGGATGCCATTTGCAATTTCCATGAGTGTATGTCCTTCATTTTCTAAGGTTCTTATGGTTTGAGGTTTTACATTTAGGTCTCTGATCCATTTGGAGTTAATCTTTGTATATGGGGAAAGGAAGGTTTGCTGTTTCCATCTTCTGCATGTGGTCAGCCAGTTTTCCCCACACCATTTACTGAATAGGTTCTCCTCTCCCCAGTGGTAGGTGGTGGAGGCTTTGTCAAAGATGAGTTGGTTGAGAAATTGAGGTTTTGCTTCTGGAATCTCAATTCTA
>NW_007252704.1:0-2833 GCF_000164805.1 Carlito syrichta
AAAGGCGGAATAAAACTTCACATCCTTACAGTGCTTAGGAATCAAAGACCCTCTGAGGGAAGGAGACCCAAAACAAAACAGCATGAGATTAAAAAGCCTTTGGACAGTGATTCTTTCTGTTATAATGTGCCAGAATCACCTGGAGGACTTGTTGAAACACAGATTCATCTGATTCAGCAGATGTGGATGGGGTTCATTTGTATGAATTTCTAACACTTCCCCCATGCTGCTGATGCTGCAGGATGTGGGCCATACTTTGAGATTCATTGCCCTGGAAGAAATGGTAAGTCAATACTGCACTTCAGCTGCATACCCCTACGGGCACTATGCTGATTCTGGGCACAATTAGAAGCTGAGAATTCAAGTTTGTCCCAGCAGAGAAGGCTGCCACTGAACTAGAGCTTTTTGCACTCAACTAAGGTTGGGACACAAAATTGAAGACCTGGGAGGCTTCCAACATACGGTCTTTCCCATTAGGTCCTCTGACAAAATTTTGAAGCTGCATGGGCAGGTGTCTAAAGAGTTAAGCCGAACATTTCTTTCTTTCTTTTTTTTGGGGGGGGGGTTGGAGTCTCTGTTTCCCAGGCTGGAGTGCAGTGGCACACTCATAGCCACCGCAGCCTTGACCTGGTGGGCTCCAGCGATCCTTCTGCCTCAGCCTTCCAAGCAGCAGGAACTATAGGCATGCACTACCATGCCTGGCTAATTTTTTTTTATTATCGTAAAGATGAGGTCTTGCCAAATTGCCCGGGCTGGTCTTGCACCCATGGGCTCAGGCAATCCACTCACCTCAGCCTCCCAAAGCGCAGGATTACAGGCTGAGCCACCGAGCCCGGCTCCGAACATTTCTTAATAAATAAAAATTGCAAGCCAGGTCTGTCTGAACTAGCTCAATGCATGCCTAGACAGAAGTGAACAGTCTACTTCATCTTCCTCACAAAGAAAAGGAGAACTCGGAATATGCTGGCAGAAATGAAGTTATAATTATTTGGAACATTTATGGTTCTTTTGTTTGCGATTTTCCAACAACACTAAAAACAACACTAAAAACTGCTAGGCATGAAGAGACAAGATTATATGTTGATACCCAAGAGAAAAAAAAAGAATACGGAAGACTATTGATGGTGCAGATATTGAAGTTAGCAGACAAGGATTTTAAAACTAATGGTCACAAATGTGTTAAATAAAATAAGGAAAAAGCTGGGCAACACAGATAAAATATTGGAGAATTTCATCATAGAATTGAAATCTATGAGAAAGAATCAAATTTATATTCTAGAACAAAACAATACAATATCTGAAGTTAAGAACTAGGTAAATGGTTTTTGTTTTGTTTTGTTATTTGAGTTGGAGTCTCATTCAGTGGCCAGACTGGAGTGCAGTGGCCGCTCCTGGCCACCGCAGCCTCGACCTGCTGGGCTCCAGTGATCCTTCCGCCTCAGCCTTCCAAGTAGCTGGAACTACAGGCACGTGCTACCATGCCTGGCCAATTTTTTATTTATTGTAGAAATGAGGTCTCGCCAAGTTGCCCAGGTGGGTCTTGAACCCGCAAACTCAGGCAATCCACTCACCTCAGCCTTCCAAAGCGTGGGAATACAGGCTGAGCCACTGAGCCTGGCTAGATATATGGTTTTAATAATAGGTTGGGCAGACAGAATACAAGATTGTCAGTGAACCTGAAGAAAGGATAATAGAAATATCAAAGCTTAAGCACATAGATAAAAAGAATGAAAAAACAAGCAAACCAAGTGATAGCATAGGAATCACATGAAGCACACTCTAAGGCCTAGCATAGATGGAATTGGAATCTGGGGAGAGAAGAGAGACAACAGGGAAGAAATAATATCTTAAGCGATAAGAAGCTAAGGATTTTCCAAAACTGTTGAAAAACGTCAACCCACAGATTCAATAAGTTCAGCAAGCTCACACAAGTTATATATAGAGCATTAGAGACAAAAAATATTCTACCAGCTACAAGGGATAAAAAACAGATTCTATTCAAAGGATGAATAATAAGAGTGGCAATAGACTTGGCAGTAACATAAGTATAAATGAGAAGACAGTGGCAACTTTCTTCCAAAATTCTCGGGAGAAATTATTTCCGGTCTAGAATTCTATAGCCAGCCAAACTATCAATCAAATGCAAGTGTGGAATAAAGGTGTTTTTAAACATGTGAGCTCTAAAAATATATATATACTTATTCTTTCACTATTTTCCAAGAAGTCTTTGGCGGGGGAGGGTGTGCTCTAACAAAATGAGAGACAAAGCAGGAAAAGGAGACTAGGGATATAAGTAACAGGGCATCTGACAAAGAGAAGTTGGGTGTTTGGGGCTGAATGGCCAGAATCTCACCTCAGCTAAGGTGGCTTCCAACTCCCGGAACCTGGTAATGAGCTGCTCCAAGATATGGTGGAGGTCCTGGAGTTCCCTCCCCAGTTGTTGGAATCTCTCCCGGCACAACCTTGTTAGGAAGGAGCAAGAACAGGAACTCATTGATTCGTCATGCTGCCATTGTTGCCCTCAGATTCCCCCTTTGCTAATCAGCCTTCAGAGAACTAGATTCAGATTGTTCCCCTCTCTTGGGCCCATTCCAGCATGCACCCAGCATGTTCTTATCTCAAAAACATTCTCTTCCTTCTGTTTGGAATACTCTTAAGCCCAGTCCATTCTTCCCAAATGTTCCTGAGTATTTTGTCTGCAGTTAAGGATGCTGCCACCAGGTAGTGTCCTGTTGGTTAAATTATCTTCTCAGCTATCATTTGCTGAGTACTCAGTATGTACCAGGAACTACTCAGACACTTTACATATGAGTAGTTCCTGATTACTAATGAC
>NW_007252704.1:2907-8699 GCF_000164805.1 Carlito syrichta
GATCCTTAGCCAATACACCCAAGATCCTGGCTATAGCTTTGGATTTTAGGTAATAGTATGCCTATTCAGAAGATTCCTGTTACCTCCAGCTCTGCAATGCACGATGTAGGGTGTCATCCCACCGGATTGTTGAGAAAAGCAAGAGATCTCCTTCAGATTGCTTCAACTGAGCCCAGTAGCACTTTATCCATCCATTCTCCCAATCCCATAAATCCACCATCTATCCACCCACCTACCATGTAACCAAACTCTCACTTATTCTTTTTTTATCCATCCATCCATCCATCCATCCACACCCCCATTTATCCACCTTCTCATCCACTCAATCTCCCTGGCCCATCTGTTCTTTCATCTCTCCACCTCCCCCATCCATATACCCTCCCATCCATCCACCTTCCATCCATCTACCCATCCACCTTTCTGCCCTCTCATCTTTCCACCTTCCATTCACCCACCCACCTACCCTCCCATCCATCCATCATTCATCCCCCTATCAATCCTCTCACCCATCTACCTAGCCACTCCACCAACCGTCATGTCTACCCCATACGTTCGTGATCTCATTCACCTGCTCTTCTATTCCTCTCTCCACCTATCCTCCCATCTCTTCACTCCTTGCCCTGCATCCATCACATCCCACCCTCCATCCACCCATTCATCCATCGTTCCATCCATTCTGTCTCTAGCCACACTCCCATGTGGCCACTCAGTCACTCAGCATTGACAGGGGCAACCCTGGGCCTGGTACTGAGCTGGATCTTGGTGGGATGAGTCAAACCTGGACCTTTTTTCAGGAAGCTGCCAGTGCAGTTGTGGAGACAGTCATGATTACAATCATAAGAGGAAAGAAGGGAAGGTGACCGCCCCCTCCCAGGCATTTCTACAGGAGGTGACACTTCGGCTGGACCTTGAAGGATACGAAGGCATTCATAGGGGAAGAGGAGAGGGAGGAACAGGCCTCTCAGATCCCCTTTCTGAGACCTTTGGGGACTTTTTGCCATCCTCAAATGGGGGAACCTGGCTACATATTTCCACAAAGCAAATGGGTATCAATCATCTCATTTAAGGAGAAGAAAAAATTGCCTTGAACTGAGAAATGTGTTCCCTGTTCTCACCATCCCACTTGAGGTGGGGGCCTTGGGAAAGGAGACGTGGGTCACTTCTGGTCATGAGGGGACAGTAGAGTCATCCCAGGGAGGAATGATCACATCTTGTCTTTGAAAGTCACATTTGGCAGAAGGGGTCGGTTCTGGATGGGTGGCCTGACAAGGAAGATATTCGGATCTGGAATGAGTCAGGAATTGATTGGGGTTCAAATTTGGTGAGAATGAGGGGAGCTCTGGAGGTGAGACCAGTCAGCTATGGGGCCTGAAGAGGGCACGTACTCACCAGCCAGAATACTGCAGAAAATCCTCTGGGACCATGAGAGAAGAATGAGCCAGTTAGCATGGTAAAGACATTTACCTTTGCTACTCGCTAGCATTGTGCAACTTTGGGAGAAGTTACTTAGTCTCTCTAGACCTCGATTTGCTCCTCTGTAAAATGGGAATAACATTAATAGCCACTTAATGATCAGATAATGTAATATATGTAATATGTGTCACATAAACCAAACAATCTGTGTCTCTTACCCCATCCCAGCCCCACTGGGGCTAACAGGCAGAGAAAAGAAGGCATTCTGCATTTTATAATCTCCATGCTGATGGAAATACCACCATTCGAGACATTATTTAAAAGCTTTTAAAACATATCTGTGTTCTGAGAAATGCTCAATAAACAAGGCATGGAAGGGCGCCTTCTCAGCTGACCAATATCATCTATGAAAACCCACAGTGAAATCCCACTTAATAGTGAAAGACTGGATGGTTCCCCCTTAGATCGGGAACAAGGCAAGGATGCCAACTCCCACCATTTCCATCCGACAGGGGACTGGAGGCCCTGGCCAGGTCAGCCAGTCATGAAAAAGAAGTCAGAGGCATTCAGATTATTACACAGATAAAACTATCTCTGTTTGCACTTGACATGATATAGAACTCTATGGCATCCAAAGTTAGGTGTCTTACCCATTGTCAGAACTAATAATCAAGTCCTGCAAGTTACAAAATGAAGGCATAAAAATCAATTGTATTTCTAAACATTAGCAACGAACCATCTGAAAATGAAATTAAGAAACAGTTCCATTTACATTAGCATCACAAAGAATACAACACTTACAAAGATATTTAGCAAAAGAAGTGCAATACTTGTTCTCTGAAAATAACAAAATATCATTGAAACAAATTAAAGAAGACATAGATATCCATTGATAATGGAAAGGCAGCCTATGTTTATGAATTGGAAGACTTAACACTGTTGACACTCTCTGTAAATTTATCTACAGGTCAGTGCAATTCCTTTTGAAATCCCACTGGCCTTTTTTGCAGAAATGTAAAAGTTGATCCTAAAATTCACATGGAAATGTAAGGGATCCATAACAGGCAGGACAATCTTTAAAAAGAGCCAGGTCAGAGAATCCACACTTCCAGATTTCAAAACTTACTACAAAGCTACAACAATCAGTCCAAGATAGTCCTGGCATACAACGTAGACATATAGATCAACGAAATAGAACTGACAGTCTAGAAACAAGTCCTCACATTGATGCTGATTTTCAATAAGACTGTCAAAACAATTTAAATAATCTTGTCAGTAAATCATGCTGGAACCACTGACTATCCACTTTTAAAAGAGCACTGACTATCCACTTTTAAAAGAATAAAGTCGGATCCCTACTTCATAACATGTGCAATATTAACTAAATGGACCTAAATGTAAAATCTAAAACTATAACACTCTTAGCTGAAAATATGGGAGTAAATCTTCATGACCTGGAGTTAGACAATGATTTTTAAAAAGGCACAAATGATGAAAGAAAACAGATAACTTATACTTCATCAACATTTAAAAATTTGGTGCTGCAAAGGACGTCACTAAGAAGGTGAAAAGACAGCACACAGACAGGGAGAGGATATTTGCAATTCATGTATCTGAAGAGGGACTTGTGTCTAGACTATGTAACGAACTCTTGCAACTCAATAATAAAGAGGCAAATAACCCAATTAAAAAATGAGCAAAGGATCCCAATAGACGTTTCTCCAGTGAAGACACGCGATCGCCAGAAAGCACACGAAAAGACGCTCAATGTCAGAAGTCACTAGGGAAATGAGACGCCACATCACACCCCCTAAGGTAGCCATAATTAAAAGCAAGACAATAACAAGCATTGGCCAGGGTGTGGAGAAACTGGACCGCTCACACTTTGCTTTGCTGGTGAGAATGTAAAACAGTGCAGCCACTTTGGAAAAGAATGAACAGTTCCTCAAAGAGTTAAACACGGAGCTACCGCCTGTCCCAGCAGCTCACTCCTGGGGATGAACCCAAGAGGACTGAGAATGTATGACTGTGTAGAAAATCGTACAGGAACGTTTGCAGCAGTGTAATGTTCACAGCGGAAATAGCCCAGAGGCAGAGCAAGCCTCATATCCGTTGACTGATGCATGGATGAGCAAAACGTGTGCATTCATAGGACGGACCATCTCCAGCTGAAAGAAGGAAGGCAGTGCTGACTCACACGGCGTGGATAAGCGTTGAAGGTCTTATGCTGAGCAAAGAAAAAGCCACAGCGGTCACATGCTGTTTTACCCCTTCATAGGAAATGCCCAGACAAATCCACAGAGACAGAAGCTAGACTCAAGGTGGCCTGAGGTGGGGCAGGAGGGACGCGGAATGCCTGCCCCGTGTCAGGGAGCTCCTTTTTGGGTGAAAACATTCTGGAATTTGATAGTGATGAATGCACAACCTTGTGACTATACTAAGAATCGTAACACTAAATTTTACGCCTTAAGGGGGTAAACTTTATGCATCTGAATTACATTTCAAGGAAATTGCACTTTAAAAGACCTGGTAGTCGGGCTAAAGCACGCAGGCTCCCCCAGCCTCACGGTTCGTTCTGCTGTGGGCTCAGTGCCCCCTCCCCGCCCCCACTCCAAGGCCAGCGTACTGGGGGGGTGATTCCTTTCTTGGGACCGCCAAGCTGTGACGTGGGAGGCAGGGGTGGTGGCTGGAAAGAAGTTGTGGAACCCAGGAAGAGGGAGTGGCCATGCTCATAACATGGTTTGGGGAGAGCTCTACGGTTTTCAACGCATCTCTTGGCTGTCAAAAATTTGCATTGGTCCATCATTTCATCCAGTCCTCACAGCAACACCCATTAGACCGATGGAGAAACTGAGTCACAGAGTGAGGCAGTGTCTTGCTCAATGTCCTATAGTCAGTGCCAGAGCCTAGGGACACCTCCATCTCAGCTAGGGCTGGGCCCTGGAGACACACCCACTGCACAATTTAACAATATCATAAGTTTCACCACCCCACGCCTGGTCAGGCCGATGGCTTGGGCGTGGTGCTTGTGGAGAGGCAGCGCCAACTGCAGAGAGCACAGGGCCATCATGTCACTGCCAGCCTGGGACGTGGTGCTTGCAGGGAGTTGAGGAGTTCGCAGAGATCGGTGCAAGTGTCCCTGCCCCTCTGCCCGCCCCTGCTGGGGTTGTCCTGGGTTGCCCATTTGATAACTTTGAGTCCTGGCCCCTCAACTGCCCACAAAGACCTCAGGGGTCCCTCCCTGCTCACTCTTATTTGGGGAGGGGTCCTCAACTCTCCTGTGGGCGCGTCTTACTCGCCGAGTGGCCCTGGGGACGAGAAAAGTCACTGTTGCATCTTACAATTCACAAGGAGCATGGTGTCGCCACATTCCAGATTGGTAAACTGAGATGCAGAGAAGTTGGCCTGAGCCCAGCAGCCTGAGGTTCAGGACAGACCCCACAGGCTGACCCCAGATCCAGGTCCCCACGAAGGAGAGGACTCAGGGACTATGGCGCTCCCAGGAGGGTGTTCCTGACCCAGAGAGAGCGGAAGCTTGGTTTTCCCTTTGTCTACACCATCCCTGTGGGTTTGGACCATCCTGGTTGGCTGAAGCCGGTTGTAGGCTCCCATCCCCCTGCTGTGATTGGCCCAAGGACGGGAGTCTGCAGGGTAGAGGCGGCGAGGGGCAAGCGTGGCTCTAAGGGGTGGGACTTGGAGAGGGGAATCTCCTTGCAGAAATGAGACCCACTCTCCTCCCAAAGCCTGTTCTTCCGTCCTGGGCAGCCCTGTTTCCGCAGGACACCAGAACGGCAGGAGTCACCTGGGACCAGGGGAGGGGTCCGAAGGAAGAGCAGAGTCACCGCAGGAGCCTGGGTGGTAGGTAGATCCGCGGAACCAGCGCCCTCTGGAGCGACCCCCTGGGACCTCTTGGCAAGCCGGATTTTAAAAGTCCCTTTTATTTCTTAAGACAGAGACCTCCGACATTGGCATCATACCCTGATTTGTTTATGCTTATTTATTAAGAAATGATAAGCCCATTCATGCTGACCGATTGTCTACCCTTCCCAAATGTACAGATTTACTTATCCATTCCCGAGGAACATCAATGGAAAGAGGACGAGCTAAAACAAATGTACATTCAAGTTCTGATATGTCTCCCCTCATCCCAAGGGATGTTGTGTGTTGTCTTGGGAAACACCCCCACCCTGGTGGCCCAGAGGCAGGCGTCATTGTGAGCCAGACTCTCTGTCACCTGCAGCCAGAGGCCTCCCGACAGATGAGAGTGGCAGAAGCCCTTTCCCCGGCTCGGCGTCTGCCTTCCTCCCTAGATGTGAGCTCCATGAGGGCAGGGACCCTGTAAGACTGGCGAAGCACGGTGCTTCCCATCCCCGTGCCTG
>NW_007252704.1:8719-25949 GCF_000164805.1 Carlito syrichta
CAGAGACAGAAGCTAGACTCAAGGTGGCATGAGGTGGGGCAGGAGGGACACGGAATGCCTGCCCCACGTCAGGGAGCTCCTTTTTGGGTGAAAACATTCTGGAATTTGATAGTGATGAATGCACAACCTTGTGACTATACTAAGAATCGTAACACTAAATTTTACGCCTTAAGGGGGTAAACTTTATGCATCTGAATTACATTTCAAGGAAATTGCACTTTAAAAGACCTGGTAGTCGGGCTCAAGCACGCAGGCTCCCCCAGCTTCATGGTTCGTTCTGCTGTGGGCTCAGTGCCCCATCCCCGCCCCCACTCCAAGGCCAGCGTACTGGGGGGGGGGGATTCCTTTCTTGGGATCGCCAAGCTGTGATGTGGGAGGCAGGGGTGGTGGCTGGAAAGAAGTCATGGAAATCCAGGAAGAGGGAGTGGCCATGCTCATAACATGGTTTGGGGAGAGCTCTACGGTTTTCAACGCATCTCTTGGCTGTCAAAAATTTGCATTGGTCATCATTTCATTCAGTCCTCACAGCAACACCCATGAGACAGATGGAAAAACAAGTCACAGAGAGAGTCAGTGTCTTGCTCAATGTTCTATAGTCAGTGCCAGAGCCTAGGGACGCCTCCATGTCAGCTAGGGCTGGACCCTGGAGACTCACCCAGAGCACAGAGAACCAGGACACCCATCTTCTCCATAATCTCTGGCAGAGCAGCTTGCAACTGGAAGCCGGGTACAGCGGTGAGGCTGGGTGGGCAGGGCCCTGCCCGGTCCACCCTCCTCCTCCTCCTCCCTTCTTCCCCAGTGAGCGTGACCCTCAGAACCGAGCTCAAACGTCCCCTCTTCCTAAGACGTGCAGAGTCAGTGCTCCCAACCCTCAGCTTGGCCCTATCTGGAGTCCGCCATCCCTCTGACCGGGGAGCTCATGAATGGTGGGGTCAACCCTGGGCTGGAGCAGGCAGGGTTGCTCCAACTCAAAAAAAAAAAAAGAAAACTGTAGAGCTCTCCCCAAATCATGTTATGAGCATGACCAATCCCTCTTGCTGGGTTTCCGTGACTTTCTTTCCAGCCACCATCCCTGCCTCCCACATCACTGCTTGTGCCAAGGTGTGGAGGTGGGAACAGCAATGGTGTGTCCAGGACTGAGCACCTGGCCTTGCTGGTCCGACGGGGCCACAGCAGGATGCAGAGGGAGAGCAGCTGGGACAGGAGGAGCCAGCAGGATCCCGGGGGCTTTGGGCTGAGGGCTGCAGCAGTAGGGAGCCACTGTGGTTTCTGGATGAAAAGCCAGGTGCGGGGAGCTCCTCGGGTCTGGCTACCAGGGCGAGGCCTGGAGTGATGCAGGGGCTGCCGTGGTTGCTGCTGCCTGACCCTGGACCCGTCACCTGCCCTGCCTCCCCTGCTCACCTGCTGCTGTTGAACAGGATGTGCTGTCTCTGGCTCCTCAGGAAGTGCCCACGCAGGTGAGTCAGGCTGCGGAGGGACAGAAAGGCAGTGAGTCGCTGGGTCCTCAACTTTGTCCGGCTGCGAGGACTCGCCGACTGTCCTTGGGCCGGGGAAGCCCAGAACAGCCCCTGGCTGAGCACCAGCCTGGAGTGAGCTCAGGCCCTTTGGTGGGCACGGCTTGCCACTGATGTTAAGAGATGACGAATTTTGTTAAGAGGTAATGAATTTCGTACTCTGTGACATGTCAAAAGTTTTTGTATTTCAATTCCCTATGCAATGTAAAACGTAGCGAATTTGTAACCCCGCACATTAGGTGCTATACGGTAACGTCGACCTGCTGAAATGCGCCTCCACTAAGGGCCTCTTGGAGATGCCTTATTTGGACTGGAATGCGCACCCCGGAAGATCTCTAGGAGGTACCTTATCTGAAAGAAGCCGAGTCACTATGGTCACTTGACTAACCTGCTCGCTTCGCTTCCGCGAACCCTGCTGGCACTGTGTGATGGGTGTACTTGAATTTCCCGGGCTTGCAATGTGGGCGGGCTCTGGCCTATCTAAAAGCAGCGTCTGCCAGGGCTCCGGCGTTCGCTTTTCGTCTGCACGCAGCGCAAGTCCCGGCTGGCTGGAGAACCTGACCAACGAACCTCTCCCCTTGTTAAATCCCGTGTCGGCGCCGTGAATTAAACGCTCGGACCATTTCACTGGCGGTGAGTAGATACGTGACAGTGACTCGGGAGCACAGAGAGGCTGGGACGTATTAATGCCCAGTCCCAGACACTGGGAACTTGGCAAACAGGGCCTTGCCCGGGGCGTCTTTGGACACCCAGTATGGAGCCAGGCAAGGGGTTTGGATGGACATGTGGGCAGTGGAAGACAGGAGGCCAGAATGGCAGCCTGGCCTGGGAGATGGCAGGGCGGGGAAACCAGAGCGAAAGCGTGGACAGACAGAGGCTGGGCCGTGTGCTGTGTCAGCAAGGAAGGCACAGGTGAGCTGAGGGAAGACTCGATGGCTGGATGGACAGAGCCACGGCTAGGCCGGGCAGAGCACAGGACTGGAGGCTGGCTCCTCCAAACGGCACACCAGCCACCACCTCCTCTCTCCAGTCACCAAAGAGCTCCTGGCAGGAGTGGTGCCCTAATGGGCAAACCCCAGGGCCCCACCCTGCAGCTTCCCATCACCCTGGGGCCCTGTGTGAGCCTCGGCCACTCCCAGGGAAGCCCAGGTGAAGGCTGGACCAAGGCAGCTCTTCAGTGCGGACATACACAGGCATCCCAGCACGCACTGGGTCAGACCTAGGGTTTGAGCACTGATGCAGAGAGGCAGCAGGAAAGCCTCATCTGCAGAGAGCACAGGGCCACCATGTCACTGCCAGCCTGGGATCTGCTGCTTGCAGGGAGCTGGGGGGCACCCAGAGCTCGGTGTGAGCATCCCTGCCCCACTGCCCGCCCCTGCTGGGGTCAACCTGGGGGGCTTGTTTGACATCTTTGGGCCTTGGCCCCTCAGCTGCCCACAAAGACCCCAGGGGTCCCTCCCTGCTCACTCAAATTTGGGGAGTGGCCCTGGGGACGATAAAAGTCACCGGCACATCTTACAATTTACAAGGAGCATGGTGTGGCCACATTCCAGATCGCTAAACTGACATGCAGAGAAGTTGGCCTGAGCCCTGCGGCCTGTGATTCAGGGACAGACCTCACAGGCTGACCCCAGATCCAGGTCCCCACGGAGGAGAGGACTCAGGGGCTGTGGCGCTCCCAGGAGGTTGTTCCTGGCCCAGAGAGAGTGGAAGCTGGGTTTTCCCTTTGTCTCCTCCCTCCCCATGCGGTTTGGACCATCCTGGTCAGCTGAAGCAGCTGTAGGCTCCCACCCCCCTTCTGTGATTGGCCCAAGGATGGGGCATCTGCAGAGCAGAGGCAGCGAGGGAAAAGCGAGGCTCTGAGGGGTGGGACTTGGAGACGGGAATCTCTTGCTGAAATGAGACCCACTCTCCTTCCAAAGCCTGTTCTTCTTCCGTCCTGGGCAGCCCTGTTTCCGCAGGACACCTGGAAAGGTCGGAGTCACCTGGGACCAGGGGAGGGGCCCGAAGGAAGACCAGAGTGACAGCAGGAGCCTGGGTGGTAGATCTGTGGAACTAGCGCCCTCTGGAGCGACCCACCCCCTGGGACCTCTTGGCATGCCAGATAAAAAAGTCCCTTTTATTTATTTATTTATTTTGAGTTGGAGTATCACTCTGTCCCCAGACTGAAGTGCAGTGGCCACTCCTGCAGCCTCGACCTGCTGAGCTCCGGCTATCCTTCCGCCTCAGCCTTCCAAGTAGCCGGAACTACAGGCGTGTGCTACCACACCTGACTAGTTTTTGATTTATTGTAGAGACGAAGTCTCGCCAAGTTGAACCCACAGGCTCAGGCAATCCTCTCACCTCGGCCTCCCAAACGCGGGATTACAGGCTGAGCCATTTCTTAAGTCAAAGACCTCCAACATTGGCATCATACCCTGATGTGTTTATGCTTATTTATTAAGAAATGATAAGCCCAGTCGTGCTGACCGATTGTCTACCCTTCCCAAATGTACAGATTTACTTATCCATTCCCGAGGAACATCAATGGAAAGAGGACGAGCTAAAACAAATGTACATTCAAGTTCTGATATGTCTCCCCTCATCCCAAGGGATGTTGTGTGTTGTCTTGGGAAACACCCCCATCCTGGTGGCCCAGAGGCAGGCATCGTTGTGAGCCAGACTCTCTGTCACCTGCAGCCAGAGGCCTCCCGACAGATGAGAGTGGCAGAAGCCCTCTTTCCCCGGCTCGGCGTCTGCCTTCCTCCCTAAATGTGAGCTCCATGAGGGCAGGGACCCTGTAAGACTGGCGAAGCACGGTGTTTCCCATCCCCGTGCCTGGCACGCAGGAGGTGAGGCTTTGGGGCAAGCCACCATCAAACCTCTTTGGTCTCAGTGGCCGCATTAATAAAGCGCACCTGGCAATGCCTGCTCACCTCCAAGGAGAGAGCACAGCCTCATTTTGTAAACTGTTAAGGGCAGGGCAGGCAACTCACTTCCTCCTGTTTCTGTCTACAGGGAGTAATCTGAAACTTAAAACATGAGTATGCCAGTCAGGGGTCTTGTGCAAATAATGTATCCTCTCTAAATTGCTCAAAGACAAAATAATTTATAACAAACCATTAAATGACATTTAATAATTAGGAGTGCTGATAAAATGGACTCTCGTCTGCTTCCAAAAAAAATTGTCTAAACCACATTTTGGGACTGGGGTGCTATGAAGTTGATATACATGCCATCATTAAGAAGCCACCTGCGCTGGGGATGGGGAGACACCTCTTATTAACAAGGGTGCCTGACCGAAGCATATTTGTATACCTAACCCTTAACTGTACCCCACTATATCATAATAAAAAATATTGATTAAAAAAAAAAAAAAGAAGCCATCTGTGAATCTAAGTAATTATCACTACAGTTATTCACTCTAGAACCATGCTGTTCTGCTACAGTCAGGAAACTGCCTGAATCAGAAAGTGGATACTGTTTTTATATTAGAACAAAAAGTTGTTTAATAATTTGTCTCTCTGGCTCTCCCAGTTGATTAAGTTTTAAATGCAATAATTGCATAATAGCTAGACTTATATGAGCTGCAAGAGGGTTAGGAAAATGCCGTTTTAACTCTAGTTTCTTCAATTCAGGAAGGCATACTAGAGGGAGGCTGCAACATATGTTAAGCAATCACATATAAAAAATGAATTGTCCATGAAAAATAGGGAAGAGGAAGTAATGGGATGAAGAAACATCAAACAAAAATATTAACAAGCCGGGCTCGGTGGCTCAGCCTGTAATCTCACGCCTTGGGAGGCTGAGGTGAGTGGATTGCCTGAGCCCGCAGGTTCGAGACCCGCCTGGGCAACTTGACGAGACCTCATCTCTACAATAAATCAAAAAATTAGCCGGGCCTGGTAGCGCACGCCTATAGTTCCAGCTATTTGGAAGACTGAGGTAGAAGGAACGCCAGAGCCCAGGAAGTCGAGGCTGCGGTGGCCGGAAGCAGTCACTGCACTCCAGTCTGGGTGACAGAGTGAGATTCCAACTCAAGAAAAAAAAAATTAACATATAGAATAGTATGGAATTATAAGAAAATGTAAGTGCTGGTACTGTGACATTAAATACAACAGAGGAACTCAAAACTAGGTAGACAGAAGCTTGCATTCCCCCCTCAGCAAATCTCCATCAGATGCAAGACCAGGACAGCCCAACCTTTCCATTCATTATTTAACATAATAATCTCTAGTAAACTTTAGGTTCCTTTTCAAGGTCAAAGATCAGAGATCACCCTATGGCTGGCCAGAGTCATAAAAGTGATAATATGACCACCTTTGGTCAAGGAATTTGTGAACTGTAAATATCAAACAAGTTCCTTGCAGGAAAAAAATGCTCTGGGCCCAAACTCCCCAAGTTAACCTAACCAGCCCTTTGTGACCTACTTCACACAGATAAACCCCACCATGGCAGCAATCATGTGACTAACCCACCCATCTGCCTGGTGTCCCATCACCTGACCTCAGTACCTGCGCTTGCCTGCCCCTTTGTGATGATGAGGAGCAGAGCACCCCCAGTCACCTTAATGATCTTCCTCCATCTAGGGGAATGGTTAAAAGGACTCAACCACGAGCAACCAGTGACCATTGCCTTGCTAGACTCTGGTGTGACCATGTGCTCTTTGAGCTACAGCTGTCACCACACTTCCTGGCTTTGGCCCCTCCCCCAACTTGGGGAGGTGAATCTTCTCTCTCCCTTCTCTTTCACTCTCTTACTTACTTTTAAATAGACTTTTCTTTCTTTGTCAAAAAAGAAGGTCTGCATTATAAAATTAAAGTATTTTGTTTTATGTTGTAAGAGGTAATGAATTGTGCGGAACCGTATATATTAAGTTTGATGAATTATGTGAAATGTAATGAAACTATAACCTCATATATTAAGTATACTGAAACTGTGTGCTGTGACCTCTCCCCTAAAACTTAGTAATTCTTGGAAACCCTGGAAAGAACGCCCAACTTGGAAACCCCAAGTGGCTATGTTAGATAAGTTAACCAGCTTTTTCTGCTTCTGTAACCCCCGCTGGCAGTGTGTAAGTGTTGTGCGATAAGCCCCTTTCAAATTCTGGCGGGCTTTTCTCTGTTTGAATTGTGGCAGGCAAGCCCCTCTTCTGGCGGGCTTTGTGTTGTTCAAATTTAAATTATAATGGCCTTGTGGATTAGGCAGGCTTTTGCATATTTAAGAAAGGCCCCTACCACAGTGTGGGGCCCTCACCTAGAGACTTGTGTCTGGTGAGTGGCCCTGGTCAGTCGAACCTGGTTAATAAACCTTGCTCTTGGTAAATTGTGTGTCAGTGCTGTGAATCAAACGCTCGGACCCCACATCAATGAAAATGAGAATGTTCTCCTTAAGAATAGATGGCATACAAAAGATACTGTGTGTTCTGTCCCTGAATATATGAACTATGATTGGAAAAAAAAGATTTTCTCCTAATCTAATCCACCTTTCACACACTCTTTTCTTACCAATATTTTCTTCTTATAAGTGATACAATAGAGTGTAGGTTATGAAAATATAAATTGGAATCCTGGTTTTAGAAAATAATTAATTGTTGGGTACTATGGCTCAAGTCTGTAAATCCAGCACTTTTGGAGGCGAGGCAAAAGGATTGCCTGAGTCCAGGGGTTTGAGATCAGCCTGGGCAACTTGGAGAGACCTTGTCTCTACAATAAATCAAAAAATTAGCCAGGTGTGGTGGCATGCTCTTGTAGTTCCAGCAACTTAGAAGACTGAGGTGGAAGGATCACCTGAGCCCAAAGAAAATAGTCGACTTTAAAGTTTAATATATTTATAAATTCTTGCATTTATTTCATGTTTAGTCTTTGAGGATTTAAAAAATTATTCCAGGTAGAGTGAAGACATTTATATATACATATTTCATCCCACATTTTTTGAAAATATTATTCATAATGTTTTCAGAATACATTTTTAGAAATATGAGATAACTGAAAATGTAATTGGAGAAAAAGGACTGTGAATATATGCAATGAGTTTTGAAAAGGAAGCAAGTTGAAGATTTAGAAATAAAGAACTTATTAATTAAAATAAATATTTTACTTTCAGCTAGAAAGCATCATGTCATGGCAGACTTGCTTTCAGTGCAAACTGAAAAACATAGACATATTATAAAAATAATAATTTGAAGATACTGTAAATCTGGAGAAGCCATAAGGATTATATAAAATAAAATTCTAGGGAGGAAAAAGACTTTCTGAGATAGACTGATGATTGCTGACTACTTCTTTCCATGAGGGTGTTTTCTGATGCTGGGCTGTAGTTGAAGATTAATTTTAGCAACCATTAAGATGGCCCCCAATTATGTCTACCTCCTGTTCATGTCTTTTTGTAATTACTTCCCTTGACTGTAGGCTGGACTGACTGATTTGTTTCTATAAAATAAAGCAAGGCAAGTTGATGTTTTGGTTTCTATGATTGATTTTTAAAGAGATGTTTCTCTTTTAAGTTCTTTATTGCTCATTTTTTTTGGAAACCAGTTGTTATGTTATAAAGTATTCCTGTGGAAAGGTTTATACAGTGAAGCCAAATCCTGCCAAAAGACATATAATAAGCTTAGAAGTGGGTTCTCTTTCACAGTCAAGCCTT
Organism: Carlito syrichta; assembly: GCF_000164805.1. Lineage (NCBI taxonomy): Eukaryota > Metazoa > Chordata > Mammalia > Primates > Tarsiidae > Carlito > Carlito syrichta. The sequence goes on from NW_007252704.1 coordinate 16,858, forward strand.
TAGATGAGATTACTGCCATAGCTCTATTAAAGTTTGACTAAAAAATTATGAGCGATATTGAGGCAGAGGCACTCAATTAAGTGAGCTCAGAGTTTGGACTCATACGAGTTAACAAATTTTTATCTTTTTAAGCTGTTAAATCTGAAGTAACTTGCTATGCAGCTAAAGATAACTACTACATATATCAACTTATCAAAGGAAAATCCTGAAAGTGTATTCAATTTATAACAGTGTCTCAAAATAAGTGAAGCAAAGATTATGGAACTAAAAGAAAAAATAAATACAGAAACAATTATAATTGGAAAGTTCAACACCTCTATCCAATAGAAAATAGAACAACCATTAAGAATATCAGTAATAATATATAAGACTTGACCAGCACAATAAAATAAAATTGACCTAATTGACATTTATGGAATAATTCACTCTAAAACAGCAGAATGTACATCTTTATTGTTGGGAGCCAGCCTTGGAGGCCCGCCTGATTGACAAAGTCCCGGTGTGCTGAGGACCCCTGGCCGCAAAGCGAGTCCGGGCAGCTGAGGCCCTTCTGCCTTCTGTCTTTGCTGTTTGGTACCGCCGAAGAAATTCTGTGCAGTCGTGGAAGAAGAAGACAGCATGTTTATGTGAAGTCCTCACAGCTAACCTGGAAATGTCATGGTTCATTTTTCCATTTCCCACTATGCCGTTTGGCCTTTTCTAACATATGCAAGGGTTAAACTCTGAAGCACATCAAGAATGCTTTCTTTCTCTTGGTTATAAGTTACTAGATATTGCTTGAGTAAAAATGATATAAGTATATTCACTCCTTATTTGATTTAGGATTATGCAGTTTAATGTTTAGACATAAGGTTTTTTAGAAGCACAAGTTTATAGTTAGTTCATTATGAATTCATTATAAGTTCTAACACTTATATAAGAGTTATGTAGGTGATTTATAACACTGTTTTCACTGGCTTAGGATAAAGATTATCTTTAAGGTTTTTACTTAATTCAGTAGTTAAAACTCTAAGTTAACATTTATAAAATGGGTTTTCACTGAACTCATAATATACTAATCAGACACTTTTATGATAACTTAGCTAAAGACAGAAAGCAACCTTGGGGGCCTGGGAAATATTACTAAAAGCTTCTTTTGAGTTCTCTTTAGAAACAAGCACTGCAGGATAAGAGAAAAGTAACGGAGACACCTGGACAAAAAAGGCGATTACAACGCTCTGAAGGTCATAAAGCCCCAGAAGGAAAACTACTACTACATGAAGAACTTTACACTTGGAAAATTTCTGGAGACAGTTCAAGGACTGTAATTCGGGACTTTGGACTAAAACTATCATCTTTGGCCTTATGACTAAGACTCATTGTCTGAATGTTCGTAGAGTTCTTGGCTGGTTTGTTGCTAAGACCACTAGATGGTGGTAACTTGTAGAGGATATGTACGTGAAGGAATTTTCTTTGTCTTGCCCCTTTACGAATGGTATAAAAGCTCTGTGTTAACTAACATTAAATTGTCATCTGTTCAGGAAGCAGGTGTCCAAGTATAATGTTTTCGTCCTTCGCCTATCCGTCTCTCCTTCAGGAAATCTCACGACCCTCGCGGGGCGGGACCCCCACACTTTATAAAGTGAACATGAAATATTTAACAAGATAGACTGTATGCTTTGTCACAAAATAAAAGTCTTAAGGATTCAAAACATACAAAGAATTCTTCTATGCTCCCCAAATCCCAAAATTATTAAACATCTATAACCGAAGGATAACTGTAAAAATATCTAGAAACTAGAAAGCACACTCTTTAATAATTTATGGGTTAAATAAAACATTGAAGGGACAATTAGAAATTTTTTTTTTTTTTTTTGAGTTGGAGTCTCACTCGGTCGCCCAGTCTGGAGTGCAGTGGCCGCTCCCGGCCACCGCAGACTCGACCTGCTGGGCTCCGGCGATCCTTCCGCCTCAGCCTTCCGAGTAGCCGGAATTACAGGCATGCGCTACCACGCCCGGCTGATTTTTTGATTTATTGTAGAGATGAGGTCTCGCTGCCCTGGCGGGTCTTGAACCCACAGGCTCAGGCAATCCACTCACCTCAGCCTCCCAAAGCTGCGGGATTACAGGCTGAGCCACCGAGCCCGGCTAGAAATATTTTTTAACTGAATAAAAATGAAAACACAGCATATGAACATGTGTATAATGTAGCTAAAACACTTCATAGAGAAAAATTTGCAGAACTAAATGCCCATATTAGAAAAAGAAAAAAGTCGGGAATTAATTATCTGAATCTACCCCTGAAATATTTAGAAAACAAAGAACAAGTGATATATATATAAGTAAAAGAAAGTAATAAACATGACAAATTTATAAACTATAGCACAAAACTGATTGATAGAACACATATAAAATATCACATTATGTAACACTTTTAGAATGCATATTTTATTTTTCAGTAGTCTGAAATGTTCCTGGTGAAAGATTTTGTAACATCTAGGTCGTTGCACTCAATTTTAAGACGGGACAGGACAAAGAAAGATGGCAGAGTTAGATTCCCTATTGATGGTCTCCCACAGAAACAACAATTTGAACAATTAACCATGCATTAAAATATCTTCACAAGAGCTTATAAAATCAGGTGAGAACTCATAGTAGCTGGTTGTACCATAATAGAAGAAAATATGTTTTACAGAATTTAAAAAGGACAGTTTCACTTTATCCATACCAGTGTTTCCTCATCCAAAGGCATCACAGTGCAAAAAGATATACCACGCACTTGGGGAAAGAGAGTAAAGTGAATGCAGAACTTTGTGTTGGCTCCCACCACTGGAGACACCAATGTAAAATCTAGCACTGCAAATCTCCCATAACATAATATTCTAGGCTGCTGCCCACACACCGAACCTCTAGACATTTCCCAAAACAAGGCAGAACCACACAGCCCTGGGCTTCAGACTTGCATGACAAAATCCAGTTCTGACACATCAGACCACTTGGCTAACATCAGAGGCTCTGAGCTCTGGATAATCCTCAAGACTATGTACAAGGCGGGGCTCAGTAGCCCCTGGCTTCAATGAGCCCCAGTCCCATGCTGGACACAATTTCCCCAGGCATCTGGTAGGCTCCAGTATTACACCTGCTGTAGTGAGTTTCAAACTTTGGCAGGACCACACTGGCCAAGCTGATCCACATATCTGGCTGCCTGGCACCATGCCCTTGGTAGAAGTCCCAGGTTTCTGGTCGTATCACATGAGCCACATCTGCTCTTGCTTTCTGGCCCACCCCAGGGCCACACTTGTCACAGGAGTGTTCCAGAAAAAGCCAATATGGAAAGACTGAAATAAGATACTCTAATGCTAAATAAGTTGAGATGTAGGAATTGGCAGAAGAATTGGCAGAAGCCTTCAAAATAACTATTTTAAGCAAGCACAAAGATTTTTTTAAAGCACAGAGAAACAATTCAAAGAAATTAAGCAAACAAGTGATCAGAGCAAAAAATTTAACAAAGAAATGGAAATATAAAAATTAAACAAATCCTATAGCTGGAAAATATGAGTAACAAAATTAAAAATGTATTGGAGATCATTAACCTCAGAACTGTCAAGCAGAATAAAGAATATGTGAACTTGAAGGCAAACTATTTAAAAATATAAATTCAGAGAAGAAAATGAAAAAAAGGAATGAAAAAATCTTACCAGATGTATGTGACATTTAAAAAGCAAATATTTGGATCGCAGGGGTGAAATAAAGAGAAGAGAAAGAGAAGGGGTGAAAAGTTTATTTAAAGAAATAGTAACAGAAAACTTTGCAAACCTAGAGAAATATGTACATATTTAGGTACAGAATGGTCAAAGGTCTTCTGATTTAATCCAAATATGACTATAGAAAGGTATATTATAATCAGACATTCAAAAATCAGAGACAGGAGAAAATCTCTTAACAGCAGGAAGAGAAAAGAAGCAAATAACATAAGGAATTTCCATTACGGGTAACAGCACACTTCTCAGCAGAAATTTTACAGATCAGAAGATAGTGGGATAATACATGAAAAGTGCTAAGGAAAATATCTGTCAACCAAGAATATTGTACTCAGAAAATCTGTTATATAGAAATAAAAGAGAGACACAGAAGTTCTCAGACATAAAAAATCTGAGGAAGTTGATAACTCTAACTATAGTGATTGCTAAAAAACTCACTAGTGAAAGTGGGTACAAAGCAAAATTCATAATTTCTAATACTGTAAAGGTGATATGAAAATCAATTATATCTGTAATATGAGGTTAAAAGAAACCACTATTAAAATAATAATAGCTAAATAATTTGTTAAGAAATATGCAAAATAAAAGAATATAAATTGTAACATCAAAAATTGAAGTGAAGTAGAATAAAAGTGCAGACAATCAATGTTAAATTGCAATTTTCTCACCTAAAACAATCTGTTATAAATATAGGTTTTTAAAACTTCATATAATAATAAAGCAAAAGCTTACAGTAAATACATAAATCACAGAAAGCAGAAATTAAAATATGCCTCTAGAAAAAAAAAATTAGCCACAGAAGAAGGCGGCAAGAGAGAAAGAAAAATCAGGATCTACAAAACAGTCAGAAAACTATTAATAAAATTATATTTCTTATTTTTCAACAATAACCTTGAATATAAAGAGAATTCTCCAAGTAAGTCATTCAGTGAGCAAATTGATTTTTAAAAAAGACTCAACTATATGCTGCCTAAAAGACACTCACTTCACCTGTAAGGATGCACACAGGAAATTTTTAAAAAGAAGAAAAAATATTCCTTGCAAGTGGCAACCAAAAGAAAGCATGAGTCATTATATTTTTATCAGACTAAGTAGTCTTTCAGTCGAAAGTTGGAAGAGACTCAAATAAGGCTGTTAGATAAAGGTGTTGACACGAAAAGATATAACAATTGAAAATATATAAGCATTCAACATCAAACACTCAAGTAAAAAACATATTAACAGATTTGAAGGCAGAGATGTTCTGCAAGATAGTAAGAGTAGTGAACTTCAAAACTTCATTTTCATCAATGAACAAGTCATCCAGACAGAAAATCAATCTAAAACGTGTCTAGCAAATATTAAACTAGCCCATGGCTTATGTACAGCTAGATACTAAAATTAACCTTAGGCTGAACGTGAGTTCTACCGTCTGGCTCTCCTCCGCTGCCACCATGAGCTTCACCATTCGCTCTACTACCTACTCCTCCAACTACCGGTCCCTGGGCTCCATCCTGCCACCCAGCCTCTGGCCCACCAGCAGCGCGGCCAGCGTCTATGCAGGCGCCGGTGGCTTGGGCTCCCAGATCTCTGTGTCCCACTCCACCAGTTTCCGGGGCAGCTGGGGGTCCAGGGGCCTGGCCACAGGAATGGCCGGGAGTCTGGGGGGCATCCAGAGCGAGAAGGAGTCCATGCAAGAGTTGAATGACCGCCTGGCCTCCTACCTGGAGAGGGTGAGGAGCCTGGAGACTGAGAACCGGAGGCTGCAGAGCAAACTCCAGGAACACTTGGAGAAGAAGGGACCCCAGGTCGGAGACTGGGGACATGACTTCAAGACCATCGGGGACCTGAGGGCTCAGACCTTTGCAAACTTCTGTGGACAATGCCTGCATCATTCTGCAGATTGACAACGCCCGTCTTGCTGCTTTAGAGTCAAGTATACTTTAGAGTCAAGTATGAGACAGAGCTGGCCATGCGCCAATCCATGGAGAACGACATCCATGGGCTCTACAAGGTCATTGATGACACCAGTGTCACCCGGCTGCAGCTGGAAACAGAGATCGAGGCTCTCAAGGAAGAGCTGCTCTTCATGAAGAAGAACCATGAGGAGGAAGTAAAAGTTCTACAAGCCCAGATTGCCAGCTCTGGGTTGACCGTGGAGGTAGATGCCCCCAAATCTCAGGACCTCAGCAAGATCATGGCGGACATCCGGGCCCAGTATGATGAGCTGGCTCAGAAGAACCGAGAGGAGCTGGACAAGTACTGGTCCCAGCAGATTGAGGAGAGCACCACAGTGGTCACCACGCAGTCCGCTGAGGTTGGAGCTGTCGAGATGATGCTCACAGAGCTGAAATGTAGAGTACAGTCCTTGGAGATTGACCTGGACTCCATGAGAAAGCTGAAGGCCAGCTTGGAGAACAGCCTGAAAGAAGTGGAGACCCGCTACGCCATGCAGATGGAGAGCTCAATGGCACCCTGCTGCACCTGGAGTCTGAGCTGGCACAGACCCAGACAGAGGGCCAGCGCCAGGCCCAGGAGTACAAGTCCCTGCTGAACATCAAGGTCAAACTGGAGGCTGAGATAGCCACCTACTGCCGCCTACTAGTAAGACGGAGAGGACTTCAGTGTCAGTGATGGCCTGGACAGCAGCAGCTCCATCCAGACCGTCCAAAAGACCACCTGCAAGATAGTGGATGGCAAATTGGTGTCTGAGGCCAATGACACCAAAGCTATGAGGCATTGAGGCGGCAGGAACAGGGCGTCCTTTGGGAAAGCAGGAAGTCAATAAAAAGTTCAGAGTTCAAAAAAAAATTAATCTTAGTTCCATAGGAAGAAACCCCGCACACTCTAAGAAGCAAGCAGGCCTTTATTTTCTGTTTCCCTTGTCAGCTGAAAACTGTGACCTGAAAAGTCAGTGTAGCCGGCTGAGCAGTATATCTGCTCGAGTCAAACATACTCTTGGGTGAGTGGCTCTCATTTTACCTAACGTGAAGTCTTTCAACCGGCTCATGGGATGGTAGAATTTATTTATTTTTATTTTTAGAGATGAGGGCTCACCAAGTTTTATTTTTAGAGATGAGGGCTCACCAAGTTGTCTCAAACCCGTGGACTCAGGCCTTCCGCTCCCCTTGCCTCCCAAAGTGCTGGCATGATAGGCTTGAGCCACCGTGGCCAGCCTTATTTTTTTGCTTAACTTTTTTAGATTAGAAAATACAGTTTATTTAAAAAGTAAATTAGGGAGCGAGAGAAAGAGGAGATTCACCTCCCAGGGTAGGAAAGAGGGCCAAAGCCAGGAAACGTGGCTCAAAGAGCACATGGCCACATGTCTAGGAAGGCAATGGCTGACGGCAGAATTTATTAACGGAAGTTTCTCTGTATCACTTCTGTCAGTCTTTTCAAAATTCAATGTGCAAATTAGGTGGGGATTTTATTAAAATGCAGATTCTGATTTAGAAGATCTAGGATTGAGACCCGGATTCTGCATTTCAAACCAATTTTTAGGTGGTGCTGATGTTACAGATTTATCAGTTACAGATTGAGGAGGAAAAGATCTATGCTACGTCCTGCGTTTTACAAACGAAGTTCAGAGAAGTGAAACAACTTAGTGATTTCATAATTGTGCAATGCTTTCTTTTCCTTTGTTAGCATACTTTAATTTTTTTGGAGTCAGGGTCTCACTCTGTTGCCAGGCTGGAGGGCAGTGGCGCAATCTTGACTCACAGCGGCCTCAACCTCCTGGGTTCAGGAGATGCTCCAGCCTCAGCCTCCCAAGTATGGGACTCCAGGTGTGGGCCACCATACCCAACTAGTTTTTTTATTCTTAAAAAAACTAAAGACGAGGTCTCACTATGTTGCCAAGAATGGTCTCGGACTCCTGGACTCATACAATCCTCCCACCTTGATCTCACGAAGTGTTGGGATTTCGGACATGAGTCACTGCGCCTGTTCAAGTTAGTCTAAGTTTTAAATAGCATGAATTTGAAAGAGGGACTGATTTCCGGTGGATGAAAAAACAGTAACTTTCAAAAATGTTTTGTTTAGGTTGTTTTTTTCCCATAATCTAACCACACACTAACAGTGTATGCTAGATTTATTATTAGATCACTTTAACCCACAAGAATTTGTTCTTAGCACAATCAGTTAACAGGCTCACTGTATTCCACAGGTGCATGACAGTGTACTAAGATCATGCCATAAAATACTCATTCCTTCTAATTCTGCAACCTTTTCTTTAATTTTATGTTTTAACTTCAACAGTTCCAAAGATTCTAGTTATGCTCAGCAAGGTACTATTCAATTTCACAGTAGATTATTCCAGCTCCTTCCTCCTTCTTATAATTGAGAAGCAAGCTTGAGATAAAAAAGATAGACATGGAATGTCTTTATCTACTTTCCTACTCAGTAAATTTTTTTTTTTTAGTTGGAGTCTCACTCTGTCGCCCAGGCTAGAGTACAGTGTGGCACACTCACAGCCAACACAACCTCAACCTGCTGGGCTCAGGTGATCCTTCTGCCTCGGCTTTCCAAGTAGCTGGAACCACAGGCATGCATCACCACACCCAGCTAATTTTTTCATTTATTGTAAAGACAGAGTCTTGCCATGTTGCCCAGGCTGGTCTCGAACCCATGGGCTCAGGCAGTCCTCTCACTGCCACCTCCCAAAGTGCTGGGATTACAGGCATGAACCACTGTGCCCGACTTCTTTTTTGTCCTTTTAGTAGAATTTTAAAACTTTTAAAGCAATAGGAAATACTTTGAAATATATGTACTAATTATTGGGCCTCTTGTTTCTCCATTGCTCTAGGAAAGCAAGTAGTGACTCACTAGAAAATTTCCAAATAGGCCAGGCACGGTGGCTCACACCTATAATCCCAGCACTTTGGGAGCCCTCGGGTTCGAGACCAGCCTGGGCAACTTGGCAAGACCGCATCTCTACAATTAAAAAAAAAAAATTAGCCGGGTGTGGTGGTACACGCCTATAGTCCCAGCTACTTGGAAGGCTGAGGTGGAAGGATCGCTTGAGCCCAGCAGATCAAGGCTGTGGTGGGCAGTGGTGGTGACAAAGTGAGACTACAACTCAAAAAAAGAAAAAGAAAAAAAAAATTTCCAAACGAAGGGAGGTGCTTCTCCCCTAGAGCCTCTTATCCTGAGCAATGTAAGATTGCTAAGATATTTCTTAGATATAACACCAGCCGCACAAACAACAAAGTAAAAAAAAAATAGGTAAATCAGACTTCATCAAAATGTAAAATGCAGCCGGGCTCGGTGGCTCAGCCTGTAATCCCGTGCTTTGGGATGCTGAGGTGAGTGGATTGCCAGAGCCCGTGGGTTCGAGACCCGCCTGGGCAACTTGGCAAGACCTCATCTCTACAA
>NW_007252704.1:26053-27872 GCF_000164805.1 Carlito syrichta
TCCCCCTGCACTCCAGTCTGGGTGACAGAGTGAGACTCCAACTCAAAAAAAAAAAAAAAGTAAAATGCTGGTCCTTCAAAGAACACCATCCTGAAAATGAAAAGTCATCCTACAGAATAAGAGAAAATCTTCATTGGGGTATGGTCGGTTACCATAAATGGGCTCAGGTCGGGAACTGCCGACGACACCTTCTTGCTTTTTTCTGGCACCTTCTGAAAAGAGGCAGAAAAGACCAGAAATTTTAAACTGATAGATTTTTTAAAATAGGGAACTTGTCTATTCACAAATTTAAAAAAAATATATTTTTGAGTTGAAATCTCACTGTGTTGCCCTAGTTGGAGTGCAGTCGCATGCTCACAGTCACTGCAGCCTGGATCTGCTGGACTCAGGCCATCTTTCCACCTCAGCCTTCCAACTAGCTGTGTTAAACCCAAATTTCAGAATCCGAGAGACCAACAAAGAGCCAGCTCTGATGCAAACACACAATGGTCTTTATTCAGGCTCGAGTCTGGGCTCACGCCCGAAGCAGCAGCTTCAGGGACGAGAGCCCCGATCCAGCATGGCAAGCAGTTTTTATATATCATTACAGAGGGAGGGGAAAGAACTTTAAACTTGTTTTTACATGATAGGGTAATTTCTCCTAATGGGTACGGGGGCACTTGGGATCCGTCTGGTCCGCTCAGCTACCTGTGATTGACGGGGGAGCTGCTAAATGGGCAGAGTGGAATGTCAGCAGGCAGGCTAAGCAAAGGAATGTCCGGGAGGGGTTTATTACTTGACATTCACATACTGCTAGCAGCAGTTGCGGAAGCAATCGGTTATTTTACGAGACAAACAAAAATTAAACTTAATAAAATTCTAAGTACAAACACTGCAAACAAATACAGTGAACGTGGGGTAGGAATTCATATAGTAATAGTTCTCTTAGAGTGTTTTGTTTTGTTTTTTAATCTCTTGGGTCTCTCAGCTGGAACTACAGGCATGCACTACCACGCCCAGGTAATTTTTTGAATTACTGTACAGACAAGGTGTCGCCAAGTTCTCCCCTGCACTCCTCCAAGCGCTCCCTCCTGCTGCAGGCGTCTCTGAAACGCCAGACAAGAATGGCCAAGGTGGAGACAAGCCCAAAGACATGGGAAGGAGGAAACCCACAGGACGGAGAGAATTTGGAAATAAAATCATCCTTCCGCTTATGTTTCCATTTTGAATAGCAGTCTTCAAAACGGAGCGTGCACAAATACAGTATTTGCTACAGGGAAGGGATTTTGAATTTTGCTATAAAAACATTCAAGCCAAAATGCTAAGCGTCGGTCCCAAGGTGAGAAGCAGGTATGACTGTGAACGCCGCCCCGCACGGGCAGAGCCTTCCTGATGGCGTTCCAGCACATTCGAGGAAGAAGGCGTGGGGCGAGGAAACCACCCGGCCACCCTAAAGCGTGACCGTGGCCGGAAGAGAAGGCCCAGCGGCCACCGACATCTGCAACTTCTGAAAAATGCAGCGCGCAGGCGCGCGGGAAGGAGGCAGCTTCCGGAACGGCCGGGTCGACCCAGGGGAGGGGAAGCCCCGCGGCGGGCGGCCGGAGTCCGACCGGGATGTCTCGGGCGTCGGCGCGTGACGGCACCGCGCTGACGCTGCCGGGACGCCCGCTTAGCGTTCGCTGCCCTGAGCCTCCGGCCTTCGCGGGCGGAGCCGCTCCGGCGTCCATCGGGTGGCGTCGGAGCGGTGGGCGGGCAGAGAGCGGTCACGAGGAGGTGGGGCGGGCCGCCAGGGGGCGGGGCGGGCGGGACTGCAAGGAGGAGGGGCGGAGCCTCGAGGAGG
>NW_007252705.1:0-2232 GCF_000164805.1 Carlito syrichta
TAGGCAGCGAGTTATGTGAGCTGGCTAGCCACCTGGCTAGCTGTTAAGTCAGCTAGATTAGTCAGTCTAGGTAGCTAGCTAGCTATACAAGTCAGCTTGCTAGCAAGTAGGTTAGCTGTTCCATACACCTAGTTGAGTCAGTTGGCTAGCCTGCTGGCTAGGTAGGTAGCTAGCTAGTTAAGTCAGCTGACTAGCCAGCTTGCTAGCTTAAGTCAGCTAGGTAAGTCAGATGGCTAGATAGCTGGTTAGATAGCTAGCTAGCTAGTAAAGTCAGGTAGCTAGCCAGCTGACTAGGTGGTTAAGATGGCTAGTTAAGTCAGCTGGCAACCAGCTGCCTAGCTAATTAAGTCAACTCATTAAGTCAGTTGGCTATCCAGCTGGTTAACTAGTTAAAAAGATAATTTAGTCAGGTGGTTAGCAATCTGACTATCTAGTTATTTCAGCTACTTAAGTCAGCTGGATAGCTAGGGAGCCAGCTACATAAGACAACTAGTTATGTCAGCTAGCTATCTAGTTAAGTCAGCCAGTTATGTCACCTGGTTAGCTAGATAGCTAGCTAGGTAGCTAGCTAGTTAAGCTAGCTAGTTAAGCCAGTTGACTAGCTTGGTAGCTAGCTGGTTAGTTAGCTAACATGTTAACCAACTCATTAAATCAGCTATCTATCTCGTTAGCCACCTAGTTAAGACAGCTAATTAAGTATGCTAGGTAAACAGCTAGCTAGTTAAGTCAGTTAGCTAAGTCAAATAGCTCACTAATTAGCTAACTATTTAAGACAGTTACTTAAGCCTTCTACCTAAGTAGGTAGCTAATTAGTTGTCATCTAGTTATTCAGCTAGTTAAATAGCTAATTTTTCAATTCAGGTAATTAAGGCAGCTAGCTATATTGTTAAGTCAGCCAGTTAAGCCAGCTAGCTAAGTAGTTAAGTCAACTAGGTAAGTCAGCTAGTTAAATGAGCTTTCTAACATAGTCAGCTGGTTAAGACAGTTCGCTTGCTAGTTAACTAATGGGTTAAGTCAGCAGGCTGAGTCAGGTAGTAAGCTAGTAAACTGAAGGATAAAGTCAACTGGTTAAGTCAGTTAGCTATCTAGTTAGCAAACTGGTTGAGTCAGCTGGTTGAGCAGGCTAGCTAGCTAGTTAGCTAACGAGTTAATTCAGCTGGATAAGTCAGATAACTACCTAGTTAGCTATGGAGTTAAGTTACCTGGCTGAGTCAGCAAGCTAGCTTGTTAGCTAACGAGTAAAGCCAGATAAATAAGAAAGCTAGCTAGCACATTAGATAACAAGTAAGCTAACTACCTAGCTAGCTGGTTAAGTCAGCTGGCTAGCCAGCTGGATAGGTAGTTAAGTCACCTAGTTAAGTCAGCTCACTGGCCAGCAAGTTAGCTAAGTTAGTTAGTTAAGTCAGCTGGCAAGCCAGCAGGCTATGTAGGTAGGTAGCTAGTTAAGTAAGCTGGCTAGCCATCTGGTGTCTAGTTATGTCAGCTAGTTAAGTCAGCTGGCTATCCAGCTGTCTAGCTAGGTAGCTAGCTAGTTAACTCTGCTGACTAGCCAGCTGGCTACTTCATTAAGTCAGCTAATTAAATCAGCTGGCTAGCCAGCTGGCTAGCCTGGTATCAAGACAATTAAGTCAGCTGGATAGCCAGCTGGCTAGCTAGTTAATTCAGATAGTTAAGTCAGCTTGTTAGCCAGCTTGCTAGCTGGTAGCTAACTAGTTATGTCAGTTGCATAGCCAGCTGGATATATAGTTAAGTCACCCAGTTAAGTCAGCTGACTAGCCCTCAGACTAGCTTAGTAGCTTGCTAATTATTCAGTTGGCTAGACAGCTAACTAGCTAAATATTTAGCTACTAAAGTCAGCTAGTGAAGTCAGCTGGCTAGTTAGTTTACTCAGTTAGTTATATAAGCTGGTTAGTCAGATGGCTAGCTAGATATGTCACCTAGTTAATTCAGCTGGATAACCTGATGGCTAGCTATGTAGCAAGTTAGTTAATACAACTGGCTAGAAAGCAGGCCAGCTAGTAAAGACAGCTAGTTATGACAGGTAGTGACCTATTTAAGTCAGTTCGCTAGCCAGTTGACTAGCTAATTAAGTCTGCTAGTTGATTCAGCTGGCTATTGAGCTGGATTACTAGTTAATTCAGCTAGTTTAGTCACCTGGCTGACCAGCTACCTAGCTCGTTAATCAACTAGTTAAGTTAGCTGGCTAACCATTTGGCTAGCTAGTTAAGTCAG
>NW_007252706.1:0-615 GCF_000164805.1 Carlito syrichta
GGATAGGAAGAATCAACATTGTTAAGATGTCCATCCTACCAAAAGCAATCTATAGATTCAGTGCAATACCCATTAGGTTACCAACATCATTCTTCTTACACCTGGAAATGACAATACAGAAATTCATATGAAAACAGAAATGACCAGGAATAGCCAAAACAACACTTAGCAAAAGAAACAAAGCAGGAGATATCACACTTCCAGTCTTCAACCTTTATTATAAGGCTACAATAATCAAAACAACCTGGTATTGGTACAAGAAAAGGCATACAGACCAATAGAACAGGGTAGAGATTCTGCAAACAAAGCCTCAATTTCACAACCAACTCATCTTTGACAAAGCTTTCAAAAATAACCACTGGGGAAAGAAGAAACCTATTCAGTAAGTGGTGCTGGAAAAACTGACTGACCACATGCAGAAGATTGAAACAGAACCCTTTGCTATCACCATACACAAAAATTAACTCTAAATGGATCAAAGACCTAAATGTAAAACCTCAAACTATAAGAATCTTAGACAATGCAGGAGACACCATTATGGAAATTGGAACTGGCAACCAATTCTTGATCAAAACCCCAAGTGCCCATACCATAAGAAATAAGATAGACAAGTGG
>NW_007252706.1:1471-24185 GCF_000164805.1 Carlito syrichta
AGACCTAAACATAAAACCTCAGACTATAAGAATCTTAGAAAACACAGGAGACACCCGTACAGAAATCAAAGTAGGCAACCAATTCTTGATTAAAGCCCCAAGTGCCCGTGCCATAATAGATAACATAGACAAGTTGGACCTCATTAAACTGAAAAGCTTCTACAAAGCAAAAGAAACCCTCAAGATAGCTGGGAGACAGCCCACAGAATGGGGAAACAATTTTTGCCATTTATATACCTGACAAAGGTCCAATATCCTGTATCTACAAGGAACTCAAATGTGCTGAAAAGAAAAGAAAGCAAACAGCCCCCATTAAAAAGTGGACAAAAGGCATGAATAGATACTTCTCAAAAGAAGATATATAGACAATCAACAGACACATGAAAAAGTGCTCAGCCTCAAATTATCAGAGAAATGCAAATCAAAACCACATTGAGATGCCACCTAACTCCAGTAAGAATGGACAGCATTGATAAACAAACAACAACAGATGCTGGCAAGGATGTGGAGAAAAGAGAACGTTTCTGCACTGCTGGTAGGAGCTCAAACTAGTTGAACCCCTATGGAATCAGTGTGGTGATTTCAAAAAAAACTAGAAATTGACCTTCCATATGATCCAACAATCCCCCTACTGGGAATATATCTAGAGGAACTCAAATCACTCTGCAAAAAAGATACCTGCATGCTCATATTTATTGTAGCTTGTTCACAATAGCAAAACTTGGAACCAACTGTGCTATCTATCAAAATTGGATTGGATTTTGAAAATGTGGTACATATACACAATGGAATATTACGCATTCATAAAGAAGGACCAACATGTGGACTTTGCAGCATCTTGGATGAATTTAGAGTCTATCATACTCAATGATTTATCACAGAAACAAAGAACTGAGTAACACATGTTCTCACTCATAAGCAGACCCTGAACATTTACCGTAGTACTATAAGAAAGGGTTTGGCAGTAGTGATACTGCTGGGATCAGGGGGGCAACATCAATAAGGGTACCTGATCTCAAACCAGGTAAAGTGGGGACGAAAGGGAAACCCAAACTTTATCTGTACAATGTCCACTTGTATACTTAATCCTCTATTGCATCACACATCTTTAATAAAACATAAATTTTTTAAAAAAGAAATGCTTTAGCATCATTTTCGACAGTAAATTTATTTTGTAATAAATACGTTTTCTGATATGTATGAGTTACAAAAAAAAAAAGCTATCATAACCTTGGTGACATCACCAAAACTGTGTTCAGAGGAAAATTTATAGCACTTAAGGCCTACCTTAATAAGGCTGAAAGTTCATGTATTGACTACCTAACATGACCCCTCAAGGAACTAGAAAAGTATGAACAAACCCTACTCAAAGCAAGCAGACGAAAAGAAATGACAAAGATCAAAGCAGAACTAAATGACACTGAAAATTTAAAAAATACAAAGGATCAATGAAACAAAAATTTGGTTCTTTGAAAAGATAAACAAAATTGATTCTAGCTAGATTAATTAAGAAATGAAGAGAGAAGACTCGAATTAGCTCAATCACAAATGAAAAAGAAGACATTACAACTGGTATGACAGATTATCCAAGACTTTTATGAACACCTCTTTGCAAACAAACTATACAATCTAGAGGAAATGGATAAATTCTTTGAAACTTGCAATCCCCAACCTTGAATCAGGAAGAAATAGAAACCCTGAACAGACTAATAACAAGTAGTGAGATTGAAACAATAATTAGAAGGCTCCCAAAAACAGCAACGAAAGTCCAGGACCTAATGGACTCACAGTTAAATTCTACCAGACCTTTATAAGAAGAACTGATATCAATCTTACTGAAGTTATTCCACAAGAATAAAGAGGAGGGAATCCTCCCTAACTCATTCTACGAGGCCAGTATCATTCTGATACCAAAGCCAGGAAAAGATACAGCAAAAAAAGAAAACTGCAGGTCAATACCCCTTATGACTATAGATGTGAAAATTTTCAGTAAAATAGTAGTAAATCAAATTCAATAGCACATAAAAAAAATACACAACCAAGTGGGTTTTATCCCAAGGATACAAGGACTGTTCAACATACACAAGTCAATAAATGTGATCCACTACATAAACAGATTATAAACAAAAATCATATGATCATTTCAATAGACACAGAAAAAGTATTTGATAAAATCCAGCATCACTTCATGATAAAACCTCTCAGCAAAACAGACATGGAGGAAACAATCCTCAGAATAATTAATGCTATATATGACAAACCCACTGCCAATATCATCCTGAATGGGGAATAGTTGAACACATTCCTACTAAGAACTGGAACAAGAAAAGAATGCCCACTTTCACCACTACTATTTAACATGGTACTGGAAGTCTAGCCAGAGCAATTAGTCAAGAAAAAGAAATAAATGGTATCCAAATTGGAGAAGGAGAAATCAAACCATCTCTGTATGCTAATGATATGATCTTATGCCTAGAGAACCCTAAAGACTCCTCCAAAAGACTGCTGGACTTCATAAATGAATTTGGTAAACTTTAAGTACACAAAATCAACACACACAAATCAATAGCACTGCTATACACTAATAAGGACCAAGCTGAGAACCAAAATCTCTGATGGAAAAAATTGCAGAGGACACAAACAAATGGAGAAGCATCCCATGCTCATGGATTGAAATAGTCAGCATTATTCAAATGACCATATTACTTAAAGTAATCTACAGATTCAATGTAATCCCTATCAAACTACCAACATCATTTTACACAGAATTAGAAAAAAATCCTAAAATTCATGTGGAACCAAAAAAGAGTCAGAATAATTAAAGCAATCCTATGCAAAAAGAACAAAGCTAGAAGCATCACATTATTTGATTTCAAGGCTGTATAACCAAAACAGTGTGGTACTGGTACAAGAACTGACACATGGACCAACGGAACAGAATAGAGAATCCAGAAATAAACCTAAATACCTACAGCCAACTGATATTTGACAAGACAGACAAAAACATACACTGGGAAAACTGACCCTATTCAACAAATGTTGCTAGGAAAATTGAATGGCTACATGTAGAAAAGTGAAACTTAAGCCCTATCTCTTCCCATACACAAAAATTAACTCAAGATGGATTAAAGACAAACGTTGTTGGTAGCCGGCCACGGAGGCCCACTGAGCATTAGGAATCAGGGAGGGCCGTGGACTCTGAGACCACTAGGATGCACTCGGGAGCTGTTGACCCCATTCCCTCCCTCCTTTTCCACTTTGCACTGCAACTAGGAAAAGCTCCTGCTGGCTCTAACAGAGGACTCTGAGACCGGAATGTACACAGCTAAACTTGGGAATCTATTGTTCCCATTTTCCACCATTTATGTTTTTGGCTTTTAAACAATTTAAGTTTAACTTTGAGTCATATTGAGGAGACTTAATGTAAGTCACAGGTTCTCTTGATGTGATTTTAAAAATTTATATGTACAGGCTTTAGAAAATAGTTTATATAGATTAAAGAAAATTTAAGTAACCATTTTGTTATAGAAGTATGGTTAGTTCAGTTTGATTCGGGGGGGCCAGTGAAGTTTGAATTAGGCCAGCTGGTACTAGGAGAGTGTAACCATAGCAGAAACTAGTTTGAATTAGCATAGAATAGAAAAAAGGTAATATATCATTATGTTGGCTTCGGGTGTAAGCATTGAACAATGTTATGTAGCTGTAAACAATTTAGGGTACATAGAAATTGGATAAGAAACAAAAAGACAATTTGTGGTTGTTCTTTCTCATGTTTTTCCTCATGTTTAAAAAAATACATCTGCTTGAGAGTGGGGGGTGTCCTATGTGCACCTGAACATGTTCATGTGAAAGGTACATGAGATTTTTTGTGTAACCATAACAGCAGGAGTTTCTGTGATGATAACTTTGCAGAGTTTGGGGATAAAAGCCCGAGCATAATGCTCAATAAACAGCTTCTGCTTAATTCTAAGCAGGAGTCCAGTCCCTTTCTTTCTCTCTAGTTTCTTTTCTCTCGTGAGTTGCCTACGCCATCACACCTCCAGAGACTCCCAACCCTTGCAGGAGCAGGACTCCAGCAAAACATCAATTCTGAAACCATAAAAATCCTAAAGAAAACCTAGGAAAAACTCTTATGGACAACGAATTTATGGCTAAAACTCCAAAGGCAAATGCAACTAAAACAAATACAAATAAGTGGGACTTAATTACACTAAAAAGCTTCTGCACAGCAAAAGAAATAATAAACAGAACAAACAGGCAACACACAGAATGGGAGAAGATATTTTCAAACTATACATTTAACAAAACACTAACATCCAGAATCTACAAATAACTCAAGCAAATCAGCAAGAAAAAAGCAAATAGCCACATTAAAAAGTGGGTAAATGACATGAACAGACATCTCTTAAAAGAAGATATACAAATGGCCAACAAACATATTTAAAAATACTCAACATTACTCATAATCATAAAAATGCAAATTAAAACTGCAATGAGATACTACCTCACACCAGTCAGAGTGGCCATTATACTTTTTAAAAAATAGATGATGGCATGAATGCAGAGAAAAGGGAACACTTACACACTGCTAGTGGGATTGTAAATTTGTACAACCTCTATGGAAAGCAGTATGATGATTACTCAAAGAACTAAAAGTAGATCTACCATTTGATCCAGTAACCCCACAACTAGGTATCTACCTTAAGGAACAGAGATCATTATACAAAAAAGACACCTGCACCTACATGTTCATCACAGCACAATTCATAATTGCAAAGCTGTGAAATCAACCTAAATGCCCATCCACCAAACAGTAGATAATGAAAATGTAGAATATACACACCATGGAATACTGCACAGCCATAAAAAAGAATGAAATCATGTCCTTTGCAGCAACATGGATGGAGCTGGAGGTCATCATCCTAAGCAAACTGACTCAGAAACAGAAAAACAAACACCACAAGTTCTCACTCATATATGGGAGCTAAATGAGCACAAAGATGGAAATAATAGACACTGGGGACACTAATATGGGGGGAGGGAGATTAGGATTAAGAAACTACCTAAGAGGTACAACGTTCACTATTTAGGGAATGGGCCACTTGAGACCAAATCCCACCACTATACAATACATCTGTGTGTAACCCCTGAATCTAAAATATACATTTTTTAAAAAGAAAAGAAAATTTAGATTGGTCAATTTATTCTTACTGTGTGTATTGCAAACTAATTTAGGGTTATATGCATGATCTGTAGTCTGTATTTAGTTCACATTGACAGCAAAAAAAGTTAGTTCATGGACTAGAAATATAATGAGGAAAAAAGGCTATAACTAAAATTTGCCTTTCACTGGGTCCTTGGGATAAAATCATTATCACTGACTAGAATCTCAAAGTAATTGCAAAAACTCTTTCAGTTCATGATAAGGAAATTTCAATTACTAAAAAATGGATGATGTAATTCATCTTGTCTTAGGACTAACTCTAAAGTTCACATATGAAAATTATATAATGCCCATAAACAAGTTTCCTAGTCATCACCATTATATTTCCATTGTTTCCTATAATATTATAGACAAATGACAATGAAGCTTTAGATAATTTCTTTTAACCTAGGAACGAGTATCAGAGTAAAACAAAATATCATCCCAGTGGCACCAGGAGAAAAGTGCACTCATGATTACTTTGCTACTTCGAGTTCTGCTGTCACTGATTTATTCTAGGATCTTTTCTGTCAGAGCTTAACAATTCATCAATTTCAACCCAAATAGCAATTTTAGAGTCATTTTAGTATGCTGACATTTGGGAGTGTTTTGTTACCAGAACATAACCTAGCCAGCCCTGACTAAGACACTCTGTACAGAATGTAAATATATTGTTCTTGCTAGTTAACCTATTCTGAGGCACCTACACAGAATAATCTGAGAACACCCACCAAGTCAATCATGTCTTCCAAATAAATTCTAGTGATCAGTGAAACAGTAAATCCTGTAGCTAAATCACCTTCTCTCCAATACCAGCATTATAATCCTCAACTCAGTCAGTGAAAGTTTAGACCATGATGACGGACTAGGATTTAGACACAGCACTCCTAATTTCTCAATGAGTGCCTTCATCTATTCCAGCTTCTTTGTCAACAATCCTCCTCCTCAATTGTCAGACGTATCTTCAATCAGTGAAAAGCCTTTGCAGAAAGTTTCATCTTTATTTTTTTTTCACTCTGAATTGGAAGAGAACTCCCAGAGAAGTAAGAGTATATTTTCTGAGTTTTGAGACAGCTGCTCTTGACATTACATAACAAAATATATTCCTCATTCTTACACATGCTTCACAGTTTAGCATGGAATGAATAGAAATTCTCAATAATAAAGTTTGTGTTAGAGAGACTCATAGTTAATCAAGGAGTACAACAACAAAGACTTATTCCCCATTTGTGCTTGTATAGACGAAACTATTGAATATGGAATAGGCATTTCTTCATGGTTTTTGGATTTGTATGTTTTAAAAGCTTTGCGCATTAATAATGAAAAAAATCTATTTTCAGTTACTTCATAATTAAAACTCTATTTTTTTTCAAATCTACCTAAACCTAGTGTAAAAGATTCTATGCACTAAAGTAGAATGAAACCCATTTCACTGAAGGTCATATTTAGAACGCTGAACTTCCAATTGTTGAATTTTTCTTTCTCTCTGATAAAACTATGATTAGACAGAAGAATGTCAGCATTATAATGTGAATGACAATCATTATTCTGTTTTGCAAATTACATGGAATTTCTGTGGATTAGTAGCCAAGGTCAACAGCTTCTTTGCACAATTCAGGAATAAAAATTAAAACCTAATACTACAGCATTTTAGAGAGAAAGAAAATGTAAAAGACTTTCTGCAATATGTTTTTAAGTTTAGAAAACTGATATTTATAAACTGTAAAAACTCAAAGAATTTGAAATATTCAGGTCTTTCTTAGAGAAGATTCACAACATTTCCTTGGAAACTGTTCTTTATCACACTATCATTCAATTAAAAAAATGATGACTTACAACATTGTGTTTTTTTATTTATATGAATCATCAGTGATTTCATGTAAGATCTTGCTCTTCTAAAGTTATATTAGACTTCACATACTGGTTTTCTTTTCTGATATTAATATTTATGCCTATCTTATTTTCACATTGCATTCTGTCCTTTTCCTCCAGTTCATAAATCTATAATTATTAGAGAAGTTTTTTTTTTCAACCATCTCCTATTGTAGACGACAATCAACATTTATTTTTCAGGTTCTTTTTCAGGCTTCCTTAACCAAAGACTACAATAATGGTTTAAGTGAAATAATGCTATTTTTATTAATTTTATTTGTGATGGTCAATTTATCCTCAGTTTGAATATGATAGGTAATCATATTCAATGTATATATATATATATCTTTCATTTTGCAATCCAGACTCAAGTTCAGCACATATTTTTTATACTGGGTTAAATTAGAAAAAATTGATGAAATCACTATTAGAACACTGATTATTGAAATTAGCCATAATGAAACAGAGACTTTCCATGTATTCAGGCTTACCTCTCTTGATCTTTTCATATTTTTACATGCTTGTTTCTTTTTAAACCCGTTTCATGATTAGTGACAATAGCTCAACAAAGAATGGCAATTTGCAATAGGTAATAAAGAACTAGACAGGTCTAGGAAAAACAGAACGTGACTTATACCTAAAGGGGTTATCAGATGATATCAAGTATTTCCAAGAAATGCTACTGCATTAACACCACAACAACACACAAACTATCAATAAAAGCCCCAATACACGGCAAAAAATCCAAATCTGAGGTTTATCCGTGTGTGTGTGTGTATGTGTGTGTGTGCGTGTGTGTGTGTGTATGTGCGTGTGTGTGTGTGTGTGTGTGTGTGTGTGTGTGTGTGTGTGTGTGTGTGTAGAAAAGAGACAGGCAAGGCAACAAATTAACAGAGATGGGGGGGAAATGAATGGTAGAAAGTCAAAGACCATTTTTCTTCTTCAAGGTCTGATTGCTCCCATGCTGGGAGCTTCTGAGGCAGGAAGTTACAGGAAAATAAGACATTTTGCAACCAACCCATGTCACCTCCAGAAGTGTTCTGATAATAAAGAAATCTCAGGAACTGCTGCAATCCCCATTCCCAGGCAGCTTTCATATCCCTGTGAGGGCTACATGGTCACAAGTTATTTTTAGTGGTCTGTTTCTTTTTTAAAAAATTTAATTTTGTAGTGATGTGTATATGAGAGGGCATATAGAAGACAGAAGGATCGAATATTTAAAAGCCTAAAACACTGCTAATCATTAAAAAAAAAATTCTGTCAGTATCCATGGCAGTTCTCTGTGACTGAAAAAAAATCAGCAGTTAAGGCATACATTTCAAGAGACGAGAAGCAGGTTTGCAACTGAACTGCCTTGATCAACTATTAAATTAATATTTTATGTGACAGAGAAGTATCCTCTCCTTCCTACCCCCCACCTAGGAACTAATTAATAGCTCTTCCCAAGAGATCAGCTAGAAGCTCGGCCTGAAGGTATAGGATTATTCCCTGACTATTTTCTATCAAAGCCTTCTCTTACAGCACTAGCTATATACTGGCAGATATAGAGCAAAATAAATTCAGCGCAGATTTTTTTCTAACCTATATATCTCTCTAAGGAAAAGAGCCTGGGTGTCAGTAACACCATAGTAGAAAAAGTTATTTTGTTTCATCAGCCTCCAGTTAACAAACATGAAGGAAAAAAATCAATTCCACCAACACTTAACCTTGCACTCTCCCAGGAACCTGGCCTGAAGGACCTTTAAAAGGCAACTTTGAGAGTGAGTTTCACCTTTAGGCAGAAGCACGTTGAGTGGGTCTGGTGTTTTTGGAAGGTTCTATTTTAAGCAGCTCCCTTGCACTCCACAGGATGCATAGATGACATTCCTCAACCACTCTTTTCAAACTTACAGACCTAAAACTCCTCTTCTTTCCTTACTGACCAGAGATTACTTAGATTGATTTATAAAGAGAAAACATAAAGAGGAAAACTTTCAGAATTTGAAGCCTTATGTTGTTTCTTCAAAATATGACCACCAAGAATGAGGTTGAATTGAGAAAAACATAACAAAGAAAATTTTATTGGAAATAGAGATGGGTAAGGGAATGGAGGAGGCTAACTCTAAAAGAAAAATATATCTCTTATCTCTTTAAATAAATCTATACATACCTTTCAAGAATAACTAAATCAGAATGGAAAAGTATACCTCTTGTTTGTCAATATTTAATGTTTGTTTAGAACCCTCTACAAGCTTGATGCTATTCTGTAATATTAGAGGAAATAGTTTTATTTGACTATGCTTAGAATATATCATTTAAACTATATCCATACCAATTAAAATTAAAATTAAAAATGTGATTGTGAATTTTTTTTAAGTTGCTAGAAGATAGATTACAAGAAGATGGCAGTGTGGTCAGTCAGATTATGCAATTCCTTGTGTGTGTGAGTGATTATATGGACAATTCTGCATGTAGTCCTGTGTGTATGTGGTAGTCTGAGAGGCTGACTGAGTGGTGACTCGAGAGCAGGTGGGCAGGGCCCTCTGGGTGAATCCACTGGTGCCACAGCGGCTCCTCTTGGATCCTAGCACTTCCCAGAGCATAGACACTGAGTGCCATTTTCTAAAATCAGCAGAGTTTTTCAAGAACTGCTTGAGTGATTGCTGACCCCAACACCACAGCGCCAGACTGAACTCTGGCAGAGAGGGCTGCAGAGGGAGTGTAGTGAGGGAGCCTGAGGCAAGCAGAGGAAAAAACCACCCCAAACCTATACTGGGCTCCGGAGCCTAGCCACTGGGTCCCGAGATCTGGAGACAGTGGCAACTGCTAGAGAGGGAGCTATCAACTCCATTGGTGACAGGAACAGCAGCTGGCAGAGAAACTGACCAGAATCTCTAATACCTGAGCAGAGAAGTATTCCAGGGAAGCTTCTGCAGAATAGCAGAACTGCATCTTGAGACCAGGTGCTATCTCTGTGTGGCATTGGGGTTGCTCTTTGCAACCTCAAAGAATATTGCCCCCAGTGCACACACCCTGGCAGGTAACGGCAATTGCAAAGCCCCATACAATCCACCCTCTACCCTGAGCCAGCTGTTGAGCAATAGACACAGACAGCATAACTGCCTGAGAAGGAGGATGGTGAGTGCCTAATTGACTCTTCCACCTCCCACTCCCCAGCCCTAGTGACAAGTGAAAGAGATCGAGAGGACAGGGCAGAGACAAAAGGCCCCATTCCCCTGCCGAGAACTGGATGCCCTAGGAGCTGTGACAAAGCTGGGAGAGGAAAGTAAGGGATGAGATCCCAAAAGATGTTATGTCAAATTACTTCAGCCCCTTCTCTCACACAGTCATGTGATGGCTACTAATTGCAGGCAGTAGGAAGTGAAAATTCTAACAACTTAAGTTCCAACAGTGAACAGAGAACCTGGAGAAACAGCACTGCAGTCTCAGAACCCATCACATGATGAATTCCCCCGCTTCAAAGAGATATACTAAAGCTGAGAACACTTTATCAGCTTTTTTTCTGGTTCTGGTTTTTTCATTGTTGTTCTTTGGTTTTGAGGGATGGGGGGCATTGGTTTTTTTTTGTTTGATTATCTCATTTGGTTGCTTGTTTGTTGATTGGTTTTCTCTTTCTTCTTCTTCTTCTTCTTCTTCTTCTTCTTCTTCTTCTTCTTCTTCTTCTTCTTCTATTTCTCTTCCTTTGTTCCTTGAGTTTTCTTTCTTTTTTCTTTATCTATTTTTTCTTCTTTTTCTCTCTTTATCCTCCTTTCTCTTTTTTTCTCTCTTTTCCCTCTTATACCCTGTCTTGGACTCAGGAGCTATACAAGCATACCCACTGTAAGGTCATATTGTGCAGAGACAAAGAGCAAGTCCCAGCTGACCCATTCACAAGTTAGAAACATCATGACCTGCCAATACTTTTAAAAATCCTTGCAACCCCTCACAACCTCTAGTAAGTGCTCAAAATTGTAAAAAAAAAAAAAAAACAGCACAACACCCCAACTGCAGCCCTAATTCATAACTGAACAAACCAGGAGACCTGGCTCAAGGAAGGACAAAAGGTAGAGCAAATATCAGAAGTGACTGCTTCTCCATTTTTCACTGAGCAACAGAATTAAAGACAAAGATAAGAGAACTGCTACAAACGAAGAAAATCCAACAAAAAACTGCCAGTAACTATCAGAGTCCCAGTAAAGAGTCAGTGCTAGAAAGAACAGCTACTGGGGCACAAATAGTGGCTATCTCCCAGAACAACAGTACCCAGAATATACTTACAGAGATCAGAGAATCATTGGATAGAATGAATAAAAATCAAAAAATGCAAGGGTTAATACTAAATGAAATTGCAACAGAGCTAGACAGATTCAACAAAGCATACTTAGAAATAGCAGAAATAAGGAATTCCATCTAAGAAATAAATAACAAACTGACAAGCTTGAGAAGCAGAATTGACCAAGCAGAAGAAAGAATCTCAAAGCTGAAAGACCAAAATATGAATTAACCCAGTCTATTGAAAATATAGAAAAAAAAACTTAAGAAAAAACAGGAAACTTTCCAAGAGATGTGTGATTTTATCAAGAAACCAAACCTACATCTGATTGGAATACCTGAAATTGAAAGAGAAATGGAAAACACCTTGGAACAAACATTCCATGTGGTCATTAAGGAAAACTTCCCTCATCAGGTCAGAGAGATGACTATACAAGCAAAAGAAATTCAGAGAAACTCTACAAGACATCTTATGAGAAGATCAACCTCTAGACACATAATAACTCACCTGCACAGAGTAGGTCTAAAAAGAAAAAAATTCTAAAGGCTGCAAGAGTAAAAGGTCAAACTACCTAACAAGGACACTAATCAGAATTGCTGCAGACTTATCTGAAGAAACACTACAGACCAGAAGGATTTGGACCTCAATCTTTAATGATCTCAAAGATAAACAATTTTAACCAAGAATCTCCTACCCAGCCAGTCTAGGCTTCACCAGTGAGGGAGAATTAAAATGCTTCCCAGACATACAATACCTAAGAGAATATGCTGCATCAAGACCAGCTCTACAGGAGAAGCTTAAGAAAATACTGTGCACAGAAGAAAAATGAAACAAAAGAAAGACCATATGCTTCACAAAATAAACACAAAAACAGCAGAACATATAGCATACCCACAGAAATGAAAACACATAAATATATGAGCACAAAAGCTAAACAAAACAGCCTTATAGGAGCATTACATCAGGACAAACTTACATGTTCATAGTCAACTTGAACATGAATGGACTAAATAGATCACTGAAAAGACATAGAATGGCAAACTGGATAAAAACACATGACCCAGTAATTTGCTGTCTCAAGGAAACTCATCTCATCACAAAGAAAGTCTAAAGACTCAAAGTTAGAGGATGGAAAACAAGTTTTCAGGAGAATGGATCACAAAAGAAGGCAGGAGTTGCAATATTCAGACGAAATTCCTCTAAGCTATCAAAATTTAAAAATATAAGAAGGACACTACATAGTGATAAGAGGTTCAATTCATCATCAAGAAATAACCATTTGAACATATATGTACCCAATACAGGAACACCAGTGTTTATAAAGCAGTTATTAAGTAAACCAAAAAAGGATATTGACCCTAACACTATAATAGCTGGGAACTTAAGTACCCCACTAAAAACCCTAGACAGATCATTGAGGCAAAAAAAAAAAAAAAATCAGCAAAGAGATCTGGAACCTCAACTTGATACTTGACCAAATGAACTTAGTAGATATCTACAGAACATTCCACCCAACAACCACAAAATATACATTCTACTCATCACCACTTGGAACCTACTCCAAGACTGACCACATCCTTGGCCATAAATAAAGCATAAGCAAATTTCACAAGATTGAAATATAGCCAGGCAACTTCTTAGACCACAGTGGAATGAAAATAAATATCACCACTAACAGAATTTCCCAAAGCACATAAAGACATGAACATTAACCAGTATGAGCTGAACAATTCCAGGGTCAACACAGAAATCAAAACAGAAGTTAAGATTCCTGGAAACAAATGAAAATGAAGAAACATCTTACCAAAACCTCTGGGATGCCAAGAAATCAGTACTAAGAGGAGAATTTATATCTCTAGGAGCATACGTCAAGAAAATAGAAATAGAGCAAGTTGACAGTCTAACTGATCAACTAAGGGAGCTGGAAAGGCAAGACCATCAAACTGCAGCAGAAGAATCCAGATGACCAAAGTAAAAGCTCAAATATGGGACATAGAAGACAAAAGTACCATAGAAAAAATCAACAAAACAAAAATCTGGTTCTTTGAAAGGATAAACAAGATTGATGGACGTCTAGCCAGAATGACCAGAAAAAGAGAGAAAAAGCCCAAATAGATGCAATCAGAGATGCAAAAGATCAAATCACAACTGACCACAAAGAAATGCAAAAGATTATCAGAGATTACTATGCACACCTATAAGAAAACACACTCAATAACCTAAATGAAATGGAGAACATTCTGTCATCATACAACTTCCCAAAGTTGAAACAAGAAGAAATTGAGATCCTAAATAGACAAATAACAACCAAGGAAATTGACTCTGTCATAAGACAACAATCTACAAAAGAAAAGTCTTGGGCCAAATGGATTATAGGCATAATTCTATAAGACATACAAGGAGGAGCTGATACTAATTTTATTGAAAGTAGTTCAGGCAATCAAGAAAGACAGAAATCTCCTCAAATCATTTTATGAAGCTAATATCACACTTATACCCAAACTGGGTAAAGATCCAACAAAGAAAGAGAACTACAGGCCAATATCCCTAATGAACATATATGCAAAAATACTCAACAAGATTTTAGCACATCAGATCCAACAACCACATCTCAAAAATCATCTACCATGACCAAGTAGGCTTCATTCCTGGGATGCAGGACTGGTTCAACATCCACAAGACCATAAATGTAATTTTAAATATATCAACAGATGTAAAAACAAGAGCCATATGATTACATCATTAGATGCAGAAAAAGTTTTGATAAAATTCAGCATCCCTTCTTATAAAAACCCTTGAACACCCTTGAATCTCTATATAGAGAGATTATAGCTCAAAATAGTAAGAGCCATCTATGATAAACGCACAAACAACATATTGCTAAAAGGACAGAAATTAGAAGCACTTCACCTGAAAACCACAGCAAGCCTGTCCTTTCTCACCCCTCCTGTTCAACACAGTGTAGGAAGTCATAGCAAGAGCAATCAGACAAAAGAAGGGAATCAGGGTATCCAAACAGAAAAAAAGAGTCGTTATCCTTCTTTGCTAACAATATGATCCTATACCTCAGAAATTCAAGAGAATCTCTCAAAAAACCCTTGCACTGAAAAAGGACTTTGGCAAAGTCTCAGGTTACAAAACAAATGTGCAAAAGATAATTGCATTGTTATATACCAACTGCAAGCAGGTGGAGAACTAAATAAAAGGCACAATCCCATTCACAACAGCCACAAAAAAATGAAATACCTCAGCATCATACCGACCAGAGAAATGAAAGAGCTTTACAACAAACAATGAAACACTGCTCGAAGAGGCCAAAGATGACACAAACAAATGGAAAAATATTCCATACTCATGGGTTGGAAAAATCAACATTTTTAAGATGTCCATCCTACCAAAGGCAATCTACAGATTCAACACAATACCTATTAAATTACCAAACATCATTCTTCTCACACCTGGAAACAATACAGAAACTCATATGAAAACATATGAGACCATGAATAGTCAAAATAATTCTTAGCAAAAGAAACAAAGCAGGAGGTATTACATTTCCAGACTTTAAACTTTTGGGGGGGGGAGGGCAATTAATGTCAAATTTTATTTATTTGTTTATTTTTCTTAGAGAAAAACATAGTAGATAGTACTATTTCAAAGAAAAAAATTCATCATGATGACATACTAATTCTTTTTTTGTGTATGTATTTAAAATTTTTTATTTTAAAGATGTGGGGTACAATTCAGGGTTAAGTACATAAATGTTCATTATGAAGGTACCCTTGTTGATGAGGTATGCTCCATCCTCTCCCCTGGCAGTTACCCACTACTTCCAATCCCGCCCCCCTTCTCCCCTGGCAGTTTCTCACTACTGCCAAGCCCTTTCCTATAGTATTATGATATTTGTTCAAGGTCCACTTATGAGTGAGAACATGTGATATTCAGTTCTTTGTTTCTGTGATAGGTGACTAAGTATTACAGACTCTAATTCCATCCAAGTTGATGCGAAGTTCCTTGCCCTTCTTTATGGCGGTGTAATATTCCATCATGCATATGTACCACATTTTTTTAAAATCCAGATCTCTTTCATTGGGCAGTACAATTGGTTCCATGTTTTTGCTAATGCTGCAATAAACATGTGTGTGCAGATATCTTTTTTTCCTCTTTTAATTTCTATTTTAAAATTGTTGGGTACAATTCATAGTTAGGTATACAAATATTCATTGTGCAGGTACCCTTGTTGATGAGATGTGACCCCACTTCCCCAGGCAGATATCAACTACTGTCAATCCCATCTCCCCAATCCACCATGCCCCACCCCCTGCACATGCAGTTTCCCACTACCGTCAATCCTTTACTCATAGTACTACGGTAGTTGTTCAAGGTCCACTTATGAGGGAGAACACACAATAATCAATACTTTGTTTCTGTGAGAGATCACTCAGTATTATAAACTCTACTTCCATCCAGGTTGCTGCAAAGTTCATGATTTTGTTCTTTATGGTTGTGTAATATTCCATTGTGCATAGGCACCATATTTTTTTAACCAGTCCTTTTTTGATGGGCAGCACAGTTGGTTCCATGTTCTTGCTATTGTGAACAATGCTGCAATAAACATACATTTGCAGGTATCTTTTTTATAGAGTGATTTGAGTTCTTCTGGGTATATTCCCAGTAAGGGGATTGCAGGTTTATATGGAAGGTCAATGTTTAGAACTTTTAGGAATCGCCACACTGATTTCCACAGGGGCTGTACTAGTTTACACTCCCACCAACAGTGTAGAAATGTTCCCTTTCCACCACATTCTCTCAAGCATGCTATTTTTTGAGATATTGATGATGGCCATATGACTGGAGTTAGGTGGTATCTCAGTGTAGTTTTAATTTGTATCTCCTTGATGACTAGCAAAGCTGAAGATTTTTTCATGTATCTGTTGGCTGCTTGTAAGTCTTCTTTTGAGAAGTGTCTATTCAAATCTTTTACCCACTTTGTAATGGGGCTGTTTGTTTTTTCTTTTCAGTACATTTGAGTTCCTTGTAGATTTATTAGGCCTTGTCAGACATGTAGTTGGCAAAATTTTTTTTGAGTCAGTGGGCTCTCTCTCTGCTCTCCTGATGGTTTCTTTGGCTTTGCAGAAGCTTGTCAGTTTGATGAGGTCCTACTTGTCTATCTTATCTCTTATGGCATGAGCACATCAGGTTTTGATCAGGAACTGGTTGGCATTTCCAACTTCCATAAGAGTATCTCCTGCATTTTCTGAGGTTCTTATAGTTTGAGGTTTTACATTTAGGTCTGTGATCCATTTAGAGTTAATTTTTGTGTATGGGGATAGGTAGGGGTCCTGTTTCAATCTTCTGCTTGTGGGCAGACAGTGTTCCCAGCACCATTTACTGAATAGATTCTCCTCTCCCCAGTAGCGGGTGGTGGAAGCTTTGTCGAATATGAGTTGGCTGAGAAATTGAGGTTTTGCTTCTGGAATCTCAATTCTATTCCATTGGTCTATATGCCTATTCTTGCACCAATACCAGGCTATTTTGATTATTGTAGCTTTATAATAAAGTTTAAAGTCTGGGAGTGTAATACCTCTGCTTTGTTTTGTTTGTTTGTTTGTTTTGTTTTTCTTTTCTTTTTTTTTCCGAGGATTGTTTTGGCTATTCTTGGTCATTTATATTTCCATATGAATTCCTGTATTGTTTTTTCTAGGTCTGAGAAGAATTTTGCTGGTAATTTGATGGGCATTGCATTAAATCTGTTGATTGCCTTAGGTAAAATGGACATCTTAACGGTGTTGATTCTTCCAATCTATGAGCATGGAATATTTTTCCACTTGTTTGTGTCATCTTTGGTTTCTTTGAGCAGTGTTTTTGTAGTTTTCATTGTAAAGGTCTTCTATATCTCTGGTTAGGAAGATGCCAAGGTATTTATTTCCTGTGTGTGTGTGTGTGTGTGTGTGTGTGTGTGTGTGTGTGTGTGGCTATTTTGAATGGAATTTGTGCTTTTTATTTGAATTTCTGTTTGTTTATTATTGATGTATAGAAATGCAGTTGTCTTTTGCACGTTTATTTTATACCCTGAGACTTTGCCAAAGTCCTTTATCAGTGCAATGTTTTTAGCAGATTCTTTTGGGTTCTCAAGGTATACAGTCAGGTTATCTGCAAAGAGAGATAGCTTGACTTCTTCTTTTCCTATTTGGATACCCCTGATCTTCTATTCTCTGATTGCTCTAGTTAGGACTTCCAAAACTATGTTGAACAAGAGGGGTGAGAGTGGGCATCCTTGTCTTGTTCCAGTTTTCAGCGGAAATGGTTCCTATTTTTGTCTGTTTAGCAGTATGCTGGGTGGGGGTTTCTCGTAGATGGCTCTTACTATTTTGAGGTATGTTCCACTTATGCTTAGATGTTCGAGGGTTTTTATCATGAAACAGTGCTGGATTTTACCAAAAGCTTTTTCTGCATCTAATGATATAATCATGTGCTTTTTGCTTTTAAGTCTATTGATGTATTTAATTATGATTATGGTCTTACGAATGTTGAACCAGTCTTCCATCCTGGGGATGAAGTCTACTTGGTCGTGATGGAAGATATTTGAGATGTGTTGTTGAATCTTGTTTGCTAGGATCTTGTTGAGAATTTTAGCATCTATATTCATCAAAGATAATGTTGTCTTTATAATGTGGCCTGTAGTTGTCTTTCTTTGTTGGGTCTCTATCTGGCTTGGGTATCAATGTGATGTTAGCCTCATAAAATGATTTGGGAAGAGTTTCATCTTTCATAATTGTCTGGAATACTTTCAATAATATTGGTATCAGTTCCACCTTGTATGTTTTGTAGAATTCTGCTGGAAAGCCATCTTGTCCCAGGATTTTTTTTTGGAGGTAGTTTTCTTATGACATAGTCAATTTCCTGGATTGTTCCTGGTCTATTTAGAGTCTCAATTTCTTCTTGTTTCAGTATAGGGAGGTTGTGTGATATCAGAAAGTCCTCCATTTCCTTTAGGTTTTCAAATTTGTTTCCATACAATTGTACATAGTAGTCTCTGACAATCTTTTGTATTTCTTCAGGGTCAGTTGTGACTTCTGATTGAGTTTATTTGAGTTTTTCTTTTTTTTTTTTTCTTGGTCAGTCTTGCTACAGGACCATCAATCTTGTTTATCCTTTCAAAGAGCCAGCTTTTTGTTTTGTTTTGTTTTGTTTTTGTATTATCTTTTTGTCTTCTATGTCCTGGATTTGGGCTTTCATTTTGGTGATCTGGATTCTTCTGCTGAAGTTAGGATTTTGGTGGTCTTGCTTTTCCACCTTCCTTAGGTGACCTGTTTGACTGTTCACTTGTGATATTTCCATTTTCTTCATGTGTGTTTGTAAAGATATGAATTCCCCTCTTACTACTGATTTCATGGCATCCCAGAGGTTTCAGTAAGATGTTTCTTCATTTTCATTTGCTTCCAGGTAATGTTTAATATCTGTTTTGATTTCATTGTTGACCCAGGAGTTGCTTAGCACCACACTGTTTAGTGTCCATGTCTTTGTGGGTTTGGGGGGAAATTTGTTAGTGTTGATATTTATTTTTATTCCACTGTGGTCTGAGAAGGTGCATGGCAAAATTTCAATCTTATGAAATTTGTTTATGTCTGATTTATGGCCAATGATGTGATCGATCTTGGAGTATGTTCCATGTGGTGATGAGTAGAATGAATATTCTGTGGTCTTTGGGTGGAGTGTTCTGTAGGTATCAATTAAGTCCATTTGTTCAAGAGTCTCATTGAGGTTCTGGGTCTCCTTTCTGATTTTTTGTCTTGATGATCTGTCTAGGGTTGTGTGTGGGGTATTAAAGTCACCAGCTATGACAGTGTTAGAATCAATCTCTTTTTTAAGTTTGACTAGAAGCTACTTTATGAACATTGGTACTCCTATGTTGGATGCATATATGTTTTAAATGGATATTTCTTGTTGATGGATTGAACCTTTTATCATTATATAGTGACATTCTTCATCTTTTTTCAGTTCTTGATAGCTTAAAGAGTATTTTGTCTGAGATTAAGATTGCAACTCCAGCTTTCTTTTGTGTTCCATTCACCTGAAATTTTGCTTCCCATCCTCTTGCTCTGAGTCTGTGAATGTCCTTTCTCATGAGATAAGTCTCTTGGAGACAATATATTGTTGTCTCATGATATTTTATCCATTTTGCCATGCTATGTCTTTTCAGTGGTTCATTTAGTTCATTCACATTCAGGCTAATTATTGAAATGTGAGAGTTTATCCCTGTCATGAGGTTCTTATAGAGGTGTTATTGTTCCTGTTTGTTTGTTGTGTTTCTTTTGATTTTGGGGTTGGTTCATGTGTGTTTTCAATCTTTTTCCCGCACTCTTGTGAAGAACGTTGTTGTTGTTTTTTCCCTTTCTTCTTCTTTAATACTTTCTTAAGTGTTTCTTGTGGAGCTGGTCTAGAGGCAGCATAAGTTCTTAGGGATTGAATGTCTGAGAAAAGTTTTAATTCTCCCTTACTGATGAAGCTTAGTTTAGCTGGGTAGGTTATTATTGGTTGAAATTTATTATCTTTGAGAACTTTAAAGATTAGGCTCAAAGCTCTCCTAGCCTGAAGTGTTTCTGTAGATAAATCTGCTGCTATTCTAATTGGTCTTCCCAGATAGGTAGTCTGACCTTTATCTCTTGCTGCCTTTAGGATTTTTTCTTTTATGCCTACTTTGTTTAGGTGAATTATTATGTGTCTAGGAGTTGGTTTTCTCATTTGTTGTCTTGTAGGGGTTCTCTGAATCTCTTGTGTTTGAATAGTCACATCACTGATGAGCAGAGGTAAGTTTTCTTGAAAAATTTCATGGAACAGTTGTTCCGGGGTGGTCTCTGTCTCTCTTTCTGTCTCAGAAAGTCCAATTACTCTTAGGTTCGGCATCTTGAAGTATTTGCTCATCTCTTGAAGGTTCTGTTCTGTCTTTTTAAGCTTCTTTTCTATGTTTTTAAGAGTTTGGGTTAGTTCTATATTTTGGTCCTCAAGCTCTGAGATTCTTTCTTCTTCTTGGCTAATTCTGCATTCCATGTATATCAGTTTGTTATTTATTGCATTCACAGTATTCTTTACTGCTGTTATCTCAGTTACCAACTCCTTTCCTATTTTCCTCTTGTCTCTCCTCAATTCTTTTTAATCTCTCTATTAATGTCTTGATATCAGGGTTTGGAGCTTAGACCAGTCATTCTGGGGACTCTTCATTGTTTTCATTCCAAAGACTGTTTTCTCACTGTCTAAACTTTCAAGGTTTTGTGAGAGACTCATATTCTTTTTTTGGTTGTTCTTTATTTGTGTAGATTTTCCCTCCCCCTCTCCCCACTTTTTCCCTCTCTTCTTTAAATGTTTTTCAGGGATGATTGGGTTGTTTTTACTTCTTTTTTCTCAGTCTCCTATTCTTCCTTATGTGGATCCTCTGGTTTTGTTCACTTCTGAAGTTGGACTGTGAGTTGGGGGCTGTACTTTTTGCAGTTTTGAGAGTTAATTGAGAGAGAAGCTGTGATTTGGAATCTATATGCAGATCCCAGTATTCATTGACAGGTGTATGGGCACTCTGGAACCCATTTCCCACTGTCTGACAATCTGCCCATGCAGTGAGGGTTTAGGTTTGCCCCCTGGAACAAAATGAGGTAAGAAAAAGGAAAATAATGGAAGAAGGAAAGGGGTGTCAAGAGGAAGGTGGAATGAGAGAAAAGTAGGAGGAAAACAGACAGACATATCAGCTAGCAAATGAAAAGAGACAGAAAAGAGAAAAACAAAAAATCCCTAGAACATACAGGTAATCACACAAACACACAGTCCAATAAAATCCTGCCTATTGATGTAGACCTCCTCTAGACAAACAGGGGGTCTAAAGAATAGAAAGAAGAAAGGAAAAATCAGTAAAATAGCAAAAGCAAAGCAAATATGAAAACATTATCAAACCCTGAATGAAAGAGGGGGAAAAAAACCTAAAACAAAAAGAAAATGAAAGTGAGCAAAACAAATAGTCAAAAAATAAAAGTAAAAACAAGGAATCAGACTGGTTCTGTGGTCCTTCCTGTATGTCCACAGTCCCTTGAGCTCTGATCTCTAGCGCCACCCCCCCTGCTTTCATCACAGGCAGATATGGTTACTCATAGCTTGGATCAGTTGCCACAGGCCTACTTTGGGGGGGAGGAGTCAGATCTGGGTTCACTTGGCTTGCTGCCTGACAGGTCTGCCACAGGGATCTGAGTTGTCTGTATCTGATTCATTCTGGGGGAGGGGCTTCTGTCCCTTCTGGTTTGATGAAATTACCTTGGCAAAAATTTGGAGGCAGAGCAAGGCAAATCTCTGCCTGGTCCTGGGTCAAAGAAAATGGCTGTGGAGGGCAGCTCCTTACCGGGCAACTTTCCCGATCCTCTCTCTCTACTGATCAGATACAGGGCTCCAGCTGATCCATTATGATAGGTGATGGTGTAGGCAATGTGCCAGGTAATGGGAATCAGCTGGATTCAGCATTCTCTTCTCAGGCACATTCCCATGAGCAGCAGACACTTCCACGTCAGATCTTGCCACCCTCGCTCCAATCTCAGGGCAGTGGAGGCTTGCAGTTGCCCTCAGAGGGGGAACCTAGGTGCATGCACTAGAGTATCCCCTCAGATAAACTTTCACACTCACACCAGCCCCCGTCCACTCACTCAGAGAGTCTTTATGAACACTTGCCTCCACAGAGACTCTTATAGACCAACCTGTCAGTCACCATCTTAAGCTCCACCCCTCCAAACTTTAAACTTTATTATAGAGCTACAATCATCAAAACAACCCAGTATTGGTACAAGAACAGACATATAGACCAATGGATTTAGCATATATAGACTGATGTGCTAAAATCTTGTTCGACAAAACTTCCAACAAGAACACTGGTGAGAGGAGAAGATATTCAGTAAATGGTGCTGGAAAAGCTGGTTGACTACATGCAGAAGAATGAAGCCTGTCAACATACACAAAAATCAACTCCAAGTGGATCAAAGTCCTAAATACAGAGCCCCTCAAACTTCAATATTAGAAAATGCAAGAGATATCCTTATGGAAATTGGAATAGGTAACCAATTTCTGATGAAAACCCCAGTTGCCCATGCTATAAAATATTGAATAGAGAAGTGGGACCTAATTAAACTGAAAATCTTCTGCAAAGCAAAAGAAGCCATCAAGAGAGTGGGAGACAGAATGGGGGAAAATATTTTCCAATTGCATATCTTACAAAGGCCTAACATCCTAACATCCAGGATCTACAAGGAACTCAAACAAGGTGAAAAGAAAAAATCAAACAGCACCATTAAAAGGTGGGCAAAAAGCCAGGCTCGGTGGCTCAGCCTGTAATCCTGTGCCTTTGGGAGGCTGAGGTGAGT